>NW_026043219.1:0-49225 GCF_023856365.1 Brienomyrus brachyistius | reverse complement strand
TAATCATCCCTGACGGCAGTGTCTTGATTGACTTGACACCAGAATCACTTACATGGGGTGTAGATTGTTAAAGTTATAGGAATATTTCATTTAATCCGTTTTTAAATATCACAAGGGAATGCAGATGACTGTTATTATGCAATACATATATCTTGATTTGGCATGACTCACAGAACTTGCAGTACAAAGGATTTTTACCAGTAATATGAGACTTGAACAGAAATGAGATAAATGTCACTTTCACTGGTTTTGCAGGTTTAGAGACACATATTGCATTGCTGTAGCGCCCCCGTTTGACCAATCGGCACCAAATTTGGAGGGCCCTTACCCACTACCGTCCTTGATGACATATTCAAGTTTGGTAGTGATTGGCTGAGGCAGGCCTGAGATACAGCTGTCTGATTGAAGTGGGCGTGGCACCTGTATGGTCTGGATGTGGCTGGTCACCGTACCTTATAGAAAGTTTAGGATTTTTTGAATAATTGTATACCAGGACTGTCTCCTGATTTGAATAATACTAGATATACATAGGTTGGTTGAAAATCCAAGGAGGTTAACGAAATGTCATGTTTTTAGACTCCTATAAAATACGCAAAAGCGGAAAGAGATAGGATGAAGTTCTACATGGATTTGAATTTGGCATGGGCCAGTGCATTAGATAAGTAACAAATCTCAATTTTATCATTAACAGTTCAATAGAAATAAGCAGAAATGCAAATCCTGTCGCTGTAGCGCCCCCATGTGGACAATTGGGGTGGCCTTCGCAGGGGTTGCTAGGGGTTAGGAGACAAATGTACAAGCCTATTTTTGTTCAGATCAGCTGTTGTTAAGCCTGTCAAAGGCCTGTCAGAATGCTGCTTGATTTTGATTGGCTGATGGTGGCTAGGGTTTTATGACTAATGACTGCCCTGATAGATTCCTGACCTCAGGCTTCAGAGTAGTACATGTATGCCAAATTTCATTTGGATCGGTCAAGGAAGTCAGGAGATATTGGCAGTTTTTAGTTGTAGCGCCCCCTATTGACGAAATGCGGCCCGCCTTCAACAGTGTCCCCAGAATTTGGTACAGAGATAGGATTTCAAATTTGGTGAAGGTAGGCTAAGGTATGGCCAAGTTATAACAGTCAGACCAATACTGGCTAAATTTACGTAGACTTTGGGCGTGGCTAGTGGCCGTATGATAGACCAATATCAGGATTATTTGAATTAGTATTCATCAGCTCAGAGACCTGATCAGTTTGATACCTCATTTGTCTGATTCCGTCAGACGGTGTAGGAATTACAAGCAAAAGTAGGTTTTGCAAATTATGCAAATTAGCAAAAAATCTAAGTAGGCGGAGCTTAATAGTCCAAATGGCAAGTTGGTAGGGCAAGGATGTCTCTATCAGTAGAAATATGAATTTCAATTATAGGACTAACAGGACAGGAGATATCAATCAAAACGCGTTAGGGGGCGCCACGGCGCCCCCATCTGGCCGACATGGTTGGGTCGGATGATCTGAGTAGCGGGGAGGAATTGACATCATCCTACCAAGTTTCATAATTCTAGCACTTACGGTTTAGGCTGTACATTCAGTTTTAGGGCAGAAAAATAATAATAAAATATAACTGCAAGCAGTGATAAGCGGTTCCAAAGCTAATGGAAAGAATAAGTGGGTAGAAATGGAGTACATGGAATAAAATGAAAAGTTCAATAATAATAGGACATAAAATAGAGACCGTAACTGCTGGGCAATGCATTTAAATAGTCAGAAAGTAGGAAATACTACTACGATAGCATGAGAAACTAATGGACAGAATAAGTGGGTAGACATGGAGTACACAGCATAAAATGAAAAGTTCAATGGCATAAAATGAAAAGTTCAATAATAATAGGACATGAAATAGAGACTGTAATTGCTGGCCAATGCATTTAAATAGTCAGAAAGTAGGAAGCAGTACTACAATAGCATGAGATCTGACATGTTGATGTTACAGTAGAAATGTTTAGTTAGGATAAGAAAAAGGGTGGATGAGAAACAGGAGGAAAATGTAATTGCATCTACTTAGGAGAAATATCACCAATGTAGATCTGTCTGGTGAAGTGCCTGAGCTTGACTGAATATATGGTTTGGGATGATGGCATATGAACAGTGGCTGTAGCGCCCCCGTTTGACCGATCGACATCAAAGTTGGAGGGTCTGTCTGTGGGCCAGTGCTACATTAGTGGGTGAAATTTTGTGAAGATTGGATGAAGCAAGCCTGAGATTTAGCTGTTTGACCTAAGGTGGATCTTAGGGGTATACAGATAGTGGCCATAGCACCCCCGTTTGACCGATCGGCATCAAAGTTTGAGGGTATGTCTGTAGACCAGTGCTACATAAGTGGATCAAATTTCGTGAGGATTGGATGAAGCATGCCTGAGATTTAGCTGTTTGATTGAAATCGGCTTATAAATGATGCAGGTTGGGTGTGGCTGGTGGCCATATTATACATAAAGGTCAGGTATTTTTTAATAATCATCCCTGACGGCAGTGTCTTGATTGACTTGACACCAGAATCACTTACATGCGGTGTAGATTGTTAAAGTTATAGGAATATTTCATTTAATCCGTTTTTAAATATCACAAGGGAATGCAGATGACTGTTATTATGCAATACATATATCTTGATTTGGCATGACTCACAGAACTTGCAGTACAAAGGATTTTTACCAGTAATATGAGACTTGAACAGAAATGAGATAAATGTCACTTTCACTGGTTTTGCAGGTTTAGAGACACATATTGCATTGCTGTAGCGCCCCCGTTTGACCAATCGGCACCAAATTTGGAGGGCCCTTACCCACTGCCGTCCTTGATGGCATATTCAAGTTTGGTAGTGATTGGCTGAGGCAGGCCTGAGATACAGCTGTCTGATTGAAGTGGGCGTGGCACCTGTATGGTCTGGATGTGGCTGGTCGCCGTACCTTATAGAAAGTTTAGGATTTTTTGAATAATTGTATACCAGGACTGTCTCCTGATTTGAATAATACTAGATATACATAGGTTGGTTGAAAATCCAAGGAGGTTAACGAAATGTCATGTTTTTAGACTCCTATAAAATACGCAAAAGCGGAAAGAGATAGGATGAAGTTCTACATGGATTTGAATTTGGCATGGGCCAGTGCATTAGATAAGTAACAAATCTCAATTTTATCATTAACCAGTTCAATAGAAATAAGCAGAAATGCAAATCCTGTCGCTGTAGCGCCCCCATGTGGACAATTGGGGTGGCCTTCGCAGGGGTTGCTAGGGGTTAGGAGACAAATGTACAAGCCTATTTTTGTTCAGATCAGCTGTTGTTAAGCCTGTCAAAGGCCTGTCAGAATGCTGCTTGATTTTGATTGGCTGATGGTGGCTAGGGTTTTATGACTAATGACTGCCCTGATAGATTCCTGACCTCAGGCTTCAGAGTAGTACATGTATGCCAAATTTCATTTGGATCGGTCAAGGAAGTCAGGAGATATTGGCAGTTTTTAGTTGTAGCGCCCCCTATTGACGAAATGCGGCCCGCCTTCAATAGTGTCCCCAGAATTTGGTACGGAGATAGGATTTCAAATTTGGTGAAGGTAGGCTAAGGTATGGCCAAGTTATAACAGTCAGACCAATACTGGCTAAATTTACGTAGACTTTGGGCGTGGCTAGTGGCCGTATGATAGACCAATATCAGGGTTATTTGAATTATTATTCATCAGCTCAGAGACCTGATCAGTTTGATACCTCATTTGTCTGATTCCGTCAGACGGTGTAGGAATTACAAGCAAAAGTAGGTTTTGCAAATTATGCAAATTAGCAAAAAATCTAAGTAGGCGGAGCTTAATAGTCCAAATGGCAAGTTGGTAGGGCAAGGATGTCTCTATCAGTAGAAATATGAATTTCAATTATAGGACTAACAGGACAGGAGATATCAATCAAAACGCGTTAGGGGGCGCCACGGCGCCCCCATCTGGCCGACATGGTTGGGTCGGATTATCTGAGTAGCGGGGAGGAATTGACATCATCGTACCAAGTTTCATAATTCTAGCACTTACGGTTTAGGCTGTACATTCAGTTTTAGGGCAGAAAAATAATAATAATAATAATAATAATAATAATCCTAAGAAAAACAATAAGTTTCCATAGCACTTCGTGCTTTGGAACCTTAATAATCCTAAGAAAAACAATAAGGTTCCATTGCACTTCGTGCTTTGGAACCTTAATAATAATCCTAAGAAAAACAATAAGGTTCCATTGCACTTCGTGCTTTGGAACCTTAATAATAATAATCCTAAGAAAAACAATAAGTTTCCATAGCACTTCGTGCTTTGGAACCTTAAATATAACTGCAAGCATTGATAAATGGTTCCAAAGCTAATGGAAAGAATAGGTGGGTAGACATGGAGTACACAGCATAAAATGAAAAGTTCAATAATAATGGGACATGAAATAGAGACTGTAATTGCTGGCCAATGCATTTAAATAGTCAGAAAGTAGGAAATACTACTACAATAGCATGAGAAGCTAATGGACAGAATAGGCTGATCATTTAGACAGAAGAAAGGCTGAAAGTATTCAATGGCATTTTATAAATGGAGCAAGGGCTCCACCTGCTAGATAATTTATTACAAAATTGCAATTGCTGCAGTTTACACAGCCTAAAGTATAATTGAAGGCTGATAAATTTGTAAAAGTCAGATCGCAGGACAGTAAAAGGAAATTGAAAATATGGACTCAGATGAAGGAGTGGGTGATTAATCTTTGAATGTTTGATGGAAAATAAGGATATTTCAGCTGAATTAACTAAGGTGGGTCTTAGACATATATGAACAGTGGCTGTAGCGCCCCCGTTTGACTGATCGGCACCAAAGTTGGTTGGTCTCTCTGGGAGGCCGTGCTACATTAGTGGGTAAAATTTGGTGAGAATCGGATGAAGCATGCCTGAGATTTAGCTGTTTGATTGAAATAGGAATTGAAATGGTTTGGCCAGCAGGTGGAGCCTGCGCTCCATGGATAAATTCTATTCAATATTTTTAGGCCTTCTCAGCCAAGTTTGCTCTTAGACACATATGAACAGTCGCCATAGCGCCCCCGTTTGACCGATCGACATCAAAGTTGGAGGGTCTGTCTGTGGGCCAGTGCTACATTAGTGGGTGAAATTTTGTGAGGATTGGATGAAGCAAGCCTGAGATTTAGCTGTTTGACCTAAGGTGGATCTTAGGAGTATACAGATAGTGGCCATAGCACCCCCGTTTGACCGATCGGCATCAAAGTTTGAGGGTATGTCTGTAGACCAGTGCTACATAAGTGGATCAAATTTCGTGAGGATTGGATGAAGCACGCCTGAGATTTAGCTGTTTGATTGAAATCGGCTTATAAATGATGCAGGTTGGGTGTGGCTGGTGGCCATATTATACAGAAAGGTCAGGTATTTTTTAATAATCATCCCTGACGGCAGTGTCTTGATTGACTTGACACCAGAATCACTTACATGGGGTGTAGATTGTTAAAGTTATAGGAATATTTCATTTAATCCGTTTTTAAATATCACAAGGGAATGCAGATGACTGTTATTATGCAATACATATATCTTGATTTGGCATGACTCACAGAACTTGCAGTACAAAGGATTTTTACCAGTAATATGAGACTTGAACAGAAATGAGATAAATGTCACTTTCACTGGTTTTGCAGGTTTAGAGACACATATTGCATTGCTGTAGCGCCCCCGTTTGACCGATCGGCACCAAATTTGGAGGGCCCTTACCCACTACCGTCCTTGATGACTTATTCAAGTTTGGTCATGATTGGCTGAGGCAGGCCTGAGATACAGCTGTCTGATTGAAGTGGGCGTGGCACCTGTATGGTCTGGATGTGGCTGGTCGCCGTACCTTATAGAAAGTTTAGGATTTTTTGAATAATTGTATACCAGGACTGTCTCCTGATTTGAATGATATCAGAATTACATAGGTTGGTTGAAAATCCAAGGAGGTTAACGAAATGTCATGTTTTTAGACTCCTATAAAATACGCAAAAGCGGAAAGAGATAGGATGAAGTTCTACATGGCTTTGAATTTGGCATGGGCCAGTGCATTAGATAAGTAACAAATCTCAATTTTATCATTAACAGTTCAATAGAAATAAGCAGAAATGCAAATCCTGTCGCTGTAGCGCCCCCATGTGGACAATTGGTGTGGCCTTCGCAGGGATTGCTAGTGGTTAGGAGACAAATGTACAAGCCTATTTTTGTTCAGATCAGCTGTTGTTAAGCCTGTCAAAGGCCTGTCAGAATGCTGCTTGATTTTGATTGGCTGATGGTGGCTAGGGTTTTATGATTAATGACTGCCCTGATAGATACCTGACCTCAGGCTTCAGAGTAGTACATGTATGCCAAATTTCATTTGGATCGGTCAAGGAAGTCAGGAGATATTGGCAGTTTTTAGTTGTAGCGCCCCCTATTGACGAAATGCGGCCCGCCTTCAACAGTGTCCCCAGAATGGGGTACGGGGATAGGATTTAAAATTTGGTGAAGGTAGGCTAGGGTATGGCCAAGTTATAACAGTCAGACAAATACTAGCTAAATTTAGGTAGTTTTTGGGCGTGGCTAGTGGCTGTATGATAGACCAATATCAGGGTTATTTGAATTAGTATTCATCAGCTCAGAGACCTGATCGGTTTGATACCTCATTTGTCTGATTCCGTCAGACGGTGTAGGAATTACAAGCAAAAGTAGGTTTTGCAAATTATGCAAATTAGCAAAAAATCTAAGTAGGCGGAGCTTAATAGTCCAAATGGCAAGTTGGTAGGGCAAGGATGTCTCTATCAGTAGAAATATGAATTTCAATTATAGGACTAACAGGACAGGAGATATCAATCAAAACGCGTTAGAGGGCGCCACGGCGCCCCCATCTGGCCGACATGGTTGGGTCGGATGATCTGAGTAGCGGGGAGGAATTGACATCATCCTACCAAGTTTCATAATTCTAGCACTTACGGTTTAGGCTGTACATTCAGTTTTAGGGCAGAAAAATAATAATAATAATCCTAAGAAAAACAATAAGGTTCCATTGCACTTCGTGCTTTGGAACCTTAAATATAACTGCAAGCAGTGATAAATGGTTCCAAAGCTAATGGAAAGAATAGGTGGGTAGACATGGAGTACACAGCATAAAATGAAAAGTTCAATAATAATGGGACATGAAATAGAGACTGTAATTGCTGGCCAATGCATTTAAATAGTCAGAAAGTAGGAAATACTACTACGATAGCAAGAGAAACTAATGGACAGAATAAGTGGGTAGACATGGAGTACACAGCATAAAATGAAAAGTTCAATGGCATAAAATGAAAAGTTCAATAATAATAGGACATGAAATAGAGACTGTAATTGCTGGCCAATGCATTTAAATAGTCAGAAAGTAGGAAGCAGTACTACAATAGCATGAGATCTGACATGTTGATGTTACAGTAGAAATGTTTAGTTAGGATAAGAAAAAGGGTGGATGAGAAACAGGAGGAAAATGTAATTGCATCTACTTAGGAGAAATATCACCAATGTAGATCTGTCTGGTGAAGTGCCTGAGCTTGACTGAATATATGGTTTGGGATGATGGCATATGAACAGTGGCTGTAGCGCCCCTGTTTGACTGATCGGCACCAAAGTTGGTGGGTCTCTGTGGGAGGCCGTGCTACATTAGTGGGTAAAATTTGGTGAGAATCGGATGAAGAGTGCCTGAGATTTAGCTGTTTGATTGAAATAGGAATTGAAATGGTTTGGCCAGCAGGTGGAGCCTGCGCTCCATGGATAATTTCTATTCAATACTTTTAGGCCTTCTCAGCCAAGTTTGCTCTTAGACACATATGAACAGTCGCCGTAGCACCCCCATTTGACCGATACGGCATCAAAGTTGGAGGGTCTGTCTGTGAGCAAGTGGTACATTTGTGCATCAAATTTCGTGAGGATTGGATGAAGCATGCCTGAGATTTAGCTGTTTGACCTAAGGTGGATCTTAGGAGTATACAGATAGTGGCCATAGCACCCCCGTTTGACCGATCGGCATCAAAGTTTGAGGGTATGTCTGTAGACCAGTGCTACATAAGTGGATCAAATTTCGTGAGGATTGGATGAAGCACGCCTGAGATTTAGCTGTTTGATTGAAATCGGCTTATAAATGATGCAGGTTGGGTGTGGCTGGTGGCCATATTATACAGAAAGGTCAGGTATTTTTTAATAATCATCCCTGACGGCAGTGTCTTGATTGACTTGACACCAGAATCACTTACATGGGGTGTAGATTGTTAAAGTTATAGGAATATTTCATTTAATCCGTTTTTAAATATCACAAGGGAATGCAGATGACTGTTATTATGCAATACATATATCTTGATTTGGCATGACTCACAGAACTTGCAGTACAAAGGATTTTTACCAGTAATATGAGACTTGAACAGAAATGAGATAAATGTCACTTTCACTGGTTTTGCAGGTTTAGAGACACATATTGCATTGCTGTAGCGCCCCCGTTTGACCGATCGGCACCAAATTTGGAGGGCCCTTACCCACTACCGTCCTTGATGACTTATTCAAGTTTGGTCGTGATTGGCTGAGGCAGGCCTGAGATACAGCTGTCTGATTGAAGCGGGCGTAGCACCTGTATGGTCTGGATGTGGCTGGTCGCCGTACCTTATAGAAAGTTTAGGATTTTTTGAATAATTGTATACCAGGACTGTCTCCTGATTTGAATGATATCAGAATTACATAGGTTGGTTGAAAATCCAAGGAGGTTAACGAAATGTCATGTTTTTAGACTCCTATAAAATACGCAAAAGCGGAAAGAGATAGGATGAAGTTCTACATGGCTTTGAATTTGGCATGGGCCAGTGCATTAGATAAGTAACAAATCTCAATTTTATCATTAACAGTTCAATAGAAATAAGCAGAAATGCAAATCCTGTCACTGTAGCGCCCCCATGTGGACAATTGGTGTGGCCTTCGCAGGGATTGCTAGTGGTTAGGAGACAAATGTACAAGCCTATTTTTGTTCAGATCAGCTGTTGTTAAGCCTGTCAAAGGCCTGTCAGAATGCTGCTTGATTTTGATTGGCTGATGGTGGCTAGGGTTTTATGATTAATGACTGCCCTGATAGATACCTGACCTCAGGCTTCAGAGTAGTACATGTATGCCAAATTTCATTTGGATCGGTCAAGGAAGTCAGGAGATATTGGCAGTTTTTAGTTGTAGCGCCCCCTATTGACGAAATGCGGCCCGCCTTCAACAGTGTCCCCAGAATGGGGTACGGGGATAGGATTTAAAATTTGGTGAAGGTAGGCTAGGGTATGGCCAAGTTATAACAGTCAGACAAATACTAGCTAAATTTAGGTAGTTTTTGGGCGTGGCTAGTGGCTGTATGATAGACCAATATCAGGGTTATTTGAATTAGTATTCATCAGCTCAGAGACCTGATCGGTTTGATACCTCATTTGTCTGATTCCGTCAGACGGTGTAGGAATTACAAGCAAAAGTAGGTTTTGCAAATTATGCAAATTAGCAAAAAATCTAAGTAGGCGGAGCTTAATAGTCCAAATGGCAAGTTGGTAGGGCAAGGATGTCTCTATCAGTAGAAATATGAATTTCAATTATAGGACTAACAGGACAGGAGATATCAATCAAAACGCGTTAGAGGGCGCCACGGCGCCCCCATCTGGCCGACATGGTTGGGTCGGATGATCTGAGTAGCGGGGAGGAATTGACATCATCCTACCAAGTTTCATAATTCTAGCACTTACGGTTTAGGCTGTACATTCAGTTTTAGGGCAGAAAAATAATAATAATAATCCTAAGAAAAACAATAAGGTTCCATTGCACTTCGTGCTTTGGAACCTTAAATATAACTGCAAGCAGTGATAAATGGTTCCAAAGCTAATGGAAAGAATAGGTGGGTAGACATGGAGTACACAGCATAAAATGAAACGTTCAATAATAATGGGACATGAAATAGAGACTGTAATTGCTGGCCAATGCATTTAAATAGTCAGAAAGTAGGAAATACTACTACAATAGCATGAGAAGCTAATGGACAGAATAGGCTGATCATTTAGACAGAAGAAAGGCTGAAAGTATTCAATGGCATTTTATAAATGGAGCAAGGGCTCCACCTGCTAGATAATTTATTACAAAATTGCAATTGCTGCAGTTTACACAGCCTAAAGTATAATTGAAGGCTGATAAATTTGTAAAAGTCAGATGGCAGGACAGTAAAAGGAAATTGAAAATATGGACTCAGATGAAGGAGTGGGTGATTAATCTTTGAATGTTTGATGGAAAATAAGGATATTTCAGCTGAATTAACTAAGGTGGGTCTTAGACATATATGAACAGTGGCTGTAGCGCCCCCGTTTGACTGATCGGCACCAAAGTTGGTTGGTCTCTCTGGGAGGCCGTGCTACATTAGTGGGTAAAATTTGGTGAGAATCGGATGAAGCATGCCTGAGATTTAGCTGTTTGATTGAAATAGGAATTGAAATGGTTTGGCCAGCAGGTGGAGCCTGCGCTCCATGGATAAATTCTATTCAATATTTTTAGGCCTTCTCAGCCAAGTTTGCTCTTAGACACATATGAACAGTCGCCATAGCGCCCCCGTTTGACCGATCGACATCAAAGTTGGAGGGTCTGTCTGTGGGCCAGTGCTACATTAGTGGGTGAAATTTTGTGAGGATTGGATGAAGCAAGCCTGAGATTTAGCTGTTTGACCTAAGGTGGATCTTAGGAGTATACAGATAGTGGCCATAGCACCCCTGTTTGACCGATCGGCATCAAAGTTTGAGGGTATGTCTGTAGACCAGTGCTACATAAGTGGATCAAATTTCGTGAGGATTGGATGAAGCATGCCTGAGATTTAGCTGTTTGATTGAAATCGGCTTATAAATGATGCAGGTTGGGTGTGGCTGGTGGCCATATTATACAGAAAGGTCAGGTATTTTTTAATAATCATCCCTGACGGCAGTGTCTTGATTGACTTGACACCAGAATCACTTACATGGGGTGTAGATTGTTAAAGTTATAGGAATATTTCATTTAATCAGTTTTTAAATATCACAAGGGAATGCAGATGACTGTTATTATGCAATACATATATCTTGATTTGGCATGACTCACAGAACTTGAAGTACAAAGGATTTTGACCAGTAATATGAGACTTGAACAGAAATGAGATAAATGTCACTTTCACTGGTTTTGCAGGTTTAGAGACACATTTTGCATTGCTGTAACGCCCCCGTTTGACCAATCGGCACCAAATTTGGAGGGCCCTTACCCACTACCGTCCTGGATGACATATTCAAGTTTGGTAGTGATTGGCTGAGGCAGGCCTGAGATACAGCTGTCTGATTGAAGTGGGCGTGGCACCTGTATGGTCTGGATGTGGCTGGTCGCCGTACCTTATAGAAAGTTTAGGATTTTTTGAATAATTGTATACCAGGACTGTCTCCTGATTTGAATGATACCAGATTTACATAGGTTGGTTGAAAATCCAAGGAGGTTAACGAAATGTCATGTTTTCAGACTCCTATAAAATACGCAAAAGCGGAAAGAGATAGGATGAAGTTCTACATGGCTTTGAATTTGGCATGGGCCAGTGCATTAGATAAGTAACAAATCTCAATTTTATCACTAACAGTTCAATAGAAATAAGCAGAAATGCAAATCCTGTCGCTGTAGCGCCCCCATGTGGACAATTGGTGTGGCCTTCGCAGGGATTGCTAGGGGTTAGGAGACAAATGTACAAGCCTATTTTTGTTCAGATCAGCTGTTGTTAAGCCTGTCAAAGGCCTGTCAGAATGCTGCTTGATTTTGATTGGCTGATGGTGGCTAGGGTTTTATGATTAATGACTGCCCTGATAGATTCCTGACCTCAGGCTTCAGAGTAGTACATGTATGCCAAATTTCATTTGGATCGGTCAAGGAAGTCAGGAGATATTGGCAGTTTTTAGTTGTAGCGCCCCCTATTGACGAAATGCGGCCCGCCTTCAACAGTGTCCCCAGAATGGGGTACGGAGATAGGATTTCAAATTTGGTGAAGATAGGCTAAGGTATGGCCAAGTTATAACAGTCAGACCAATACTGGCTAAATTTACGTAGACTTTGGGCGTGGCTCGTGGCCGTATGATAGACCAATATCAGGGTTATTTGAATTAGTATTCATCAGCTCAGAGACCTGATCGGTTTGATACCTCATTTGTCTGATTCCGTCAGACGGTGTAGGAATTACAAGCAAAAGTAGGTTTTGCAAATTATGCAAATTAGCAAAAAATCTAAGTAGGCGGAGCTTCATAGTCCAAATGGCAAGTTGGTAGGGCAAGGATGTCTCTATCAGACGAAATATGAATTTCAATTATAGGACTAACAGGACAGGAGATATCAATCAAAACGCGTTAGGGGGCGCCACGGCGCCCCCATCTGGCCGACATGGTTGGATCGGATTATCTGAGTAGCGGGGAGGAATTGACATCATCCTACCAAGTTTCACAATTCTAGCACTTACGGTTTAGGCTGTACATTCAGTTTTAGGGCAGAAAAATAATAATAAATATAACTGCAAGCAGTGATAAGCGGTTCCAAAGCTAATGGAAAGAATAAGTGGGTAGAAATGGAGTACATGGAATAAAATGAAAAGTTCAATAATAATAGGACATAAAATAGAGACCGTAACTGCTGGGCAATGCATTTAAATAGTCAGAAAGAAGGAAATACTACTACAATAGCATGAGAAGCTAATGGACAGAATAAGTGCGTAGACATGGAGTACATAGCATAAAATGAAAAGTTCAATAATAATGGGATATGAAATAGAGACTGTAATTGCTGGCCAATGCATTTAAATAGTCTGAAAGTAGGAAATACTACTACAATAGCATGAGAAGCTAATGGACAGAATAGGCTGCTCATTTAGACAGAAGAAAGGCTGAAAGTATTCAATGGCATTTTATAAATGGAGCAAGGGCTCCACCTGCTGGATAATTTATTACAAAATTGCAATTCCTGCAGTTTACACAGCCTAAAGTATAATTGAAGGCTGATAAATTTGTAAAAGTCAGATGGCAGGACAGTAAAAGGAAATTGAAAATATGGACTCAGATGAAGGAGTGGGTGATTAATCTTTGAATGTTTGATGGAAAATAAGGATATTTCAGCTGAATTAACTAAGGTGGGTCTTAGACATATATGAACAGTGGCTGTAGCGCCCCCGTTTGACTGATCGGCACCAAAGTTGGAGGGTCTGTCTGGGGGCCAGTGCTACATAAGTGGATCAAATTTCGTGAGGATGGGATGAAGCTTGCCTGAGATTTAGCTGTTTGATTGAAATCGGCTTATAAATGATGCAGGTTGGGTGTGGCTGGTGGCCATATTATACAGAAAGGTCAGGTATTTTTTAATAATCATCCCTGACGGCAGTGTCTTGATTGACTTGACACCAGAATCACTTACATGGGGTGTAGATTGTTAAAGTTATAGGAATATTTCATTTAATCCGTTTTTAAATATCACAAGGGAATGCAGATGACTGTTATTATGCAATACATATATCTTGATTTGGCATGACTCACAGAACTTGCAGTACAAAGGATTTTTACCAGTAATATGAGACTTGAACAGAAATGAGATAAATGTCACTTTCACTGGTTTTGCAGGTTTAGAGACACATATTGCATTGCTGTAGCGCCCCCGTTTGACCAATCGGCACCAAATTTGGAGGGCCCTTACCCACTACCGTCCTTGATGACATATTCAAGTTTGGTCGTGATTGGCTGAGGCAGGCCTGAGATACAGCTGTCTGATTGAAGTGGGCGTGGCACCTGTATGGTCTGGATGTGGCTGGTCGCCGTACCTTATAGAAAGTTTAGGATTTTTTGAATAATTGTATACCAGGACTGTCTCCTGATTTGAATGATATCAGATTTACATAGGTTGGTTGAAAATCCAAGGAGGTTAACGAAATGTCATGTTTTTAGACTCCTATAAAATACGCAAAAGCGGAAAGAGATAGGATGAAGTTCTACATGGCTTTGAATTTGGCATGGGCCAGTGCATTAGATAAGTAACAAATCTCAATTTTATCATTAACAGTTCAATAGAAATAAGCAGAAATGCAAATCCTGTCGCTGTAGCGCCCCCATGTGGACAATTGGGGTGGCCTTCGCAGGGGTTGCTAGGGGTTAGGAGACAAATGTACAAGCCTATTTTTGTTCAGATCAGCTGTTGTTAAGCCTGTCAAAGGCCTGTCAGAATGCTGCTTGATTTTGATTGGCTGATGGTGGCTAGGGTTTTATGATTAATGACTGCCCTGATAGATACCTGACCTCAGGCTTCAGAGTAGTACATGTATGCCAAATTTCATTTGGATCGGTAAAGGCAGTCAGGAGATATTGGCAGTTTTTAGTTGTAGCGCCCCCTATTGACGAAATGCGGCCCGCCTTCAACAGTGTCCCCAGAATGGGGTACGGGGATAGGATTTAAAATTTGGTGAAGGTAGGCTAGGGTATGGCCAAGTTATAACAGTCAGACCAATACTAGCTAAATTTAGGTAGTCTTTGGGCGTGGCTAGTGGCTGTATCATACACAAATGTCAGGGTTATTTGAATGATTATGGATCAGCTCACAGACCTGATCAGTTTGATACCTCATTTGTCTGATTCCGTCAGACGGTGTAGGAATTACAAGCAAAAGTAGGTTTTGCAAATTATGCAAATTAGCAAAAAATCTAAGTAGGCGGAGCTTAATAGTCCAAATGGCAAGTTGGTAGGGCAAGGATGTCTCTATCAGTAGAAATATGAATTTCAATTATAGGACTAACAGGACAGGAGATATCAATCAAAACACGTTAGGGGGCGCCACGGCGCCCCCATCTGGCCGACATGGTTGGGTCGGATTATCTGAGTAGCGGGGAGGAATTGACATCATCCTACCAAGTTTGATAATTCTAGCACTTACAGTTTGGGCTGCCCATTCAGTTTTAGGGCAGAAAAATAATAATAAAATATAACTGCAAGCAGTGATAAGCGGTTCCAAAGCTAATGGAAAGAATAAGTGGGTAGAAATGGAGTACATGGAATAAAATGAAAAGTTCAATAATAATAGGACATAAAATAGAGACCGTAACTGCTGGGCAATGCATTTAAATAGTCAGAAAGTAGGAAATACTACTACGATAGCATGAGAAGCTAATGGACAGAATAAGTGGGTAGACATGGAGTACACAGCATAAAATGAAAAGTTCAATGGCATAAAATGAAAAGTTCAATAATAATAGGACATGAAATAGAGACTGTAATTGCTGGCCAATGCATTTAAATTGTCAGAAAGTAGGAAACAGTACTACAATAGCATGAGATCTGACATGTTGATGTTACAGTAGAAACGTTTAGTTAGGATAAGAAAAAGGGTGGATGAGAAACAGGAGGAAAATGTAATTGCACCTGCTTAGGAGAAATATCACCAATGTAGATCTGTCTGGTGAAGTGCCTGAGCTTGACTGAATATATGGTTTGGGATGATGGCATATGAACAGTGGCTGTAGCGCCCCTGTTTGACTGATCGGCACCAAAGTTGGTGGGTCTCTCTGGGAGGCCGTGCTACATTAGTGGGTAAAATTTGGTGAGAATCGGATGAAGAATGCCTGAGATTTAGCTGTTTGATTGAAATAGGAATTGAAATGGTTTGGCCAGCAGGTGGAGCCTGCGCTCCATGGATAAATTCTATTCAATACTTTTAGGCCTTCTCAGCCAAGTTTGCTCTTAGACACATATGAACAGTCGCCATAGCGCCCCCGTTTGACCGATCGACATCAAAGTTGAAGGGTCTGTCTGTGGGCCAGTGCTACATTAGTGGGTGAAATTTTGTGAGGATTGGATGAAGCAAGCCTGAGATTTAGCTGTTTGACCTAAGGTGGATCTTAGGAGTATACAGATAGTGGCCATAGCACCCCCGTTTGACCGATCGGCATCAAAGTTTGAGGGTATGTCTGTAGACCAGTGCTACATAAGTGGATCAAATTTCGTGAGGATTGGATGAAGCATGCCTGAGATTTAGCTGTTTGATTGAAATCGGCTTATAAATGATGCAGGTTGGGTGTGGCTGGTGGCCATATTATACAGAAAGGTCAGGTATTTTTTAATAATCATCCCTGACGGCAGTGTCTTGATTGACTTGACACCAGAATCACTTACATGGGGTGTAGATTGTTAAAGTTATAGGAATATTTCATTTAATCCGTTTTTAAATATCACAAGGGAATGCAGATGACTGTTATTATGCAATACATATATCTTGATTTGGCATGACTCACAGAACTTGCAGTACAAAGGATTTTTACCAGTAATATGAGACTTGAACAGAAATGAGATAAATGTCACTTTCACTGGTTTTGCAGGTTTAGAGACACATATTGCATTGCTGTAGCGCCCCCGTTTGACCAATCGGCACCAAATTTGGAGGGCCCTTACCCACTACCGTCCTTGATGACATATTCAAGTTTGGTAGTGATTGGCTGAGGCAGGCCTGAGATACAGCTGTCTGATTGAAGTGGGCGTGGCACCTGTATGGTCTGGATGTGGCTGGTCGCCGTACCTTATAGAAAGTTTAGGATTTTTTGAATAATTGTATACCAGGACTGTCTCCTGATTTGAATGATACCAGATTTACATAGGTTGGTTGAAAATCCAAGGAGGTTAACGAAATGTCATGTTTTCAGACTCCTATAAAATACGCAAAAGCGGAAAGAGATAGGATGAAGTTCTACATGGCTTTGAATTTGGCATGGGCCAGTGCATTAGATAAGTAACAAATCTCAATTTTATCATTAACAGTTCAATAGAAATAAGCAGAAATGCAAATCCTGTCGCTGTAGCGCCCCCATGTGGACAATTGGTGTGGCCTTCGCAGGGATTGCTAGGGGTTAGGAGACAAATGTACAAGCCTATTTTTGTTCAGATCAGCTGTTGTTAAGCCTGTCAAAGGCCTGTCAGAATGCTGCTTGATTTTGATTGGCTGATGGTGGCTAGGGTTTTATGACTAATGACTGCCCTGATAGATTCCTGACCTCAGGCTTCAGAGTAGTACATGTATGCCAAATTTCATTTGGATCGGTCAAGGAAGTCAGGAGATATTGGCAGTTTTTAGTTGTAGCGCCCCCTATTGACGAAATGCGGCCCGCCTTCAACAGTGTCCCCAGAATGGGGTACGGAGATAGGATTTCAAATTTGGTGAAGGTAGGCTAAGGTATGGCCAAGTTATAACAGTCAGACCAATACTGGCTAAATTTACGTAGACTTTGGGCGTGGCTAGTGGCCGTATGATAGACCAATATCAGGGTTATTTGAATTATTATTCATCAGCTCAGAGACCTGATCGGTTTGATACCTCATTTGTCTGATTCCGTCAGACGGTGTAGGAATTACAAGCAAAAGTAGGTTTTGCAAATTATGCAAATTAGCAAAAAATCTAAGTAGGCGGAGCTTCATAGTCCAAATGGCAAGTTGGTAGGGCAAGGATGTCTCTATCAGTAGAAATATGAATTTCAATTATAGGACTAACAGGACAGGAGATATCAATCAAAACGCGTTAGAGGGCGCCACGGCGCCCCCATCTGGCCGACATGGTTGGGTCGGATTATCTGAGTAGCGGGGAGGAATTGACATCATCGTACCAAGTTTCATAATTCTAGCACTTACGGTTTAGGCTGTACATTCAGTTTTAGGGCAGAAAAATAATAATAATAATAATAATCCTAAGAAAAACAATAAGGTTCCATAGCACTTCGTGCTTTGGAACCTTAATAATATAACTGCAAGCAGTGATAAGCGGTTCCAAAGCTAATGGAAAGAATAAGTGGGTAGAAATGGAGTACATGGAATAAAATGAAAAGTTCAATAATAATAGGACTTAAAATAGAGACCGTAACTGCTGGGCAATGCATTTAAATAGTCAGAAAGTAGGAAATACTACTACGATAGCATGAGAAGCTAATGGACAGAATAAGTGGGTAGACATGGAGTACACAGCATAAAATGAAAAGTTCAATGGCATAAAATGAAAAGTTCAATAATAATAGGACATGAAATAGAGACTGTAATTGCTGGCCAATGCATTTAAATAGTCAGAAAGTAGGAAACAGTACTACAATAGCATGAGATCTGACATGTTGATGTTACAGTAGAAACGTTTAGTTAGGATAAGAAAAAGGGTGGATGAGAAACAGGAGGAAAATGTAATTGCACCTGCTTAGGAGAAATATCACCAATGTAGATCTGTCTGGTGAAGTGCCTGAGCTTGACTGAATATATGGTTTGGGATGATGGCATATGAACAGTGGCTGTAGCGCCCCTGTTTGACTGATCGGCACCAAAGTTGGTGGGTCTCTCTGGGAGGCCGTGCTACATTAGTGGGTAAAATTTGGTGAGAATCGGATGAAGAATGCCTGAGATTTAGCTGTTTGATTGAAATAGGAATTGAAATGGTTTGGCCAACAGGTGGAGCCTGCGCTCCATGGATAAATTCTATTCAATATTTTTAGGCCTTCTCAGCCAAGTTTGCTCTTAGACACATATGAACAGTCGCCATAGCGCCCCCGTTTGACCGATCGACATCAAAGTTGGAGGGTCTGTCTGTGGGCCAGTGCTACATTAGTGGGTGAAATTTTGTGAGGATTGGATGAAGCAAGCCTGAGATTTAGCTGTTTGACCTAAGGTGGATCTTAGGAGTATACAGATAGTGGCCATAGCACCCCCGTTTGACCGATCGGCATCAAAGTTTGAGGGTATGTCTGTAGACCAGTGCTACATAAGTGGATCAAATTTCGTGAGGATTGGATGAAGCACGCCTGAGATTTAGCTGTTTGATTGAATTCGGCTTATAAATGATGCAGGTTGGGTGTGGCTGGTGGCCATATTATACAGAAAGGTCAGGTATTTTTTAATAATCATCCCTGACGGCAGTGTCTTGATTGACTTGACACCAGAATCACTTACATGGGGTGTAGATTGTTAAAGTTATAGGAATATTTCATTTAATCCGTTTTTAAATATCACAAGGGAATGCAGATGACTGTTATTATGCAATACATATATCTTGATTTGGCATGACTCACAGAACTTGCAGTACAAAGTATTTTTACCAGTAATATGAGACTTGAACAGAAATGAGATAAATGTCACTTTCACTGGTTTTGCAGGTTTAGAGACACATATTGCATTGCTGTAGCGCCCCCGTTTGACCAATCGGCACCAAATTTGGAGGGCCCTTACCCACTACCGTCCTTGATGACATATTCAAGTTTGGTCGTGATTGGCTGAGGCAGGCCTGAGATACAGCTGTCTGATTGAAGTGGGCGTGGCACCTGTATGGTCTGGATGTGGCTGGTCGCCGTACCTTATAGAAAGTTTAGGATTTTTTGAATAATTGTATACCAGGACTGTCTCCTGATTTGAATGATATCAGATTTACATAGGTTGGTTGAAAATCCAAGGAGGTTAACGAAATGTCATGTTTTTAGACTCCTATAAAATACGCAAAAGCGGAAAGAGATAGGATGAAGTTCTACATGGCTTTGAATTTGGCATGGGCCAGTGCATTAGATAAGTAACAAATCTCAATTTTATCATTAACAGTTCAATAGAAATAAGCAGAAATGCAAATCCTGTCGCTGTAGCGCCCCCATGTGGACAATTGGGGTGGCCTTCGCAGGGGTTGCTAGGGGTTAGGAGACAAATGTACAAGCCTATTTTTGTTCAGATCAGCTGTTGTTAAGCCTGTCAAAGGCCTGTCAGAATGCTGCTTGATTTTGATTGGCTGATGGTGGCTAGGGTTTTATGATTAATGACTGCCCTGATAGATACCTGACCTCAGGCTTCAGAGTAGTACATGTATGCCAAATTTCATTTGGATCGGTAAAGGCAGTCAGGAGATATTGGCAGTTTTTAGTTGTAGCGCCCCCTATTGACGAAATGCGGCCCGCCTTCAACAGTGTCCCCAGAATGGGGTACGGGGATAGGATTTAAAATTTGGTGAAGGTAGGCTAGGGTATGGCCAAGTTATAACAGTCAGACCAATACTAGCTAAATTTAGGTAGTCTTTGGGCGTGGCTAGTGGCTGTATCATACACAAATGTCAGGGTTATTTGAATGATTATGGATCAGCTCACAGACCTGATCAGTTTGATACCTCATTTGTCTGATTCCGTCAGACGGTGTAGGAATTACAAGCAAAAGTAGGTTTTGCAAATTATGCAAATTAGCAAAAAATCTAAGTAGGCGGAGCTTAATAGTCCAAATGGCAAGTTGGTAGGGCAAGGATGTCTCTATCAGTAGAAATATGAATTTCAATTATAGGACTAACAGGACAGGAGATATCAATCAAAACACGTTAGGGGGCGCCACGGCGCCCCCATCTGGCCGACATGGTTGGGTCGGATTATCTGAGTAGCGGGGAGGAATTGACATCATCCTACCAAGTTTCATAATTCTAGCACTTACAGTTTGGGCTGCCCATTCAGTTTTAGGGCAGAAAAATAATAATAATAATAATAAATATAACTGCAAGCAGTGATAAGCGGTTCCAAAGCTAATGGAAAGAATAAGTGGGTAGAAATGGAGTATATGGAATAAAATGAAAAGTTCAATAATAATAGGACATAAAATAGAGACCGTAACTGCTGGGCAATGCATTTAAATAGTCAGAAAGTAGGAAATACTACTACGATAGCATGAGAAGCTAATGGACAGAATAAGTGGGTAGACATGGAGTACACAGCATAAAATGAAAAGTTCAATGGCATAAAATGAAAAGTTCAATAATAATAGGACATGAAATAGAGACTGTAATTGCTGGCCAATGCATTTAAATAGTCAGAAAGTAGGAAACAGTACTACAATAGCATGAGATCTGACATGTTGATGTTACAGTAGAAACGTTTAGTTAGTATAAGAATAAGGGTCTATGAGAAACAGGAGGAAAATGTAATTGCACCTGCTTAGGAGAAATATCACCAATGTAGATCTGTCTGGTGAAGTGCCTGAGCTTGACTGAATATATGGTTTGGGATGATGGCATATGAACAGTGGCTGTAGCGCCCCTGTTTGACTGATCGGCACCAAAGTTGGTGGGTCTCTCTGGGAGGCCGTGCTACATTAGTGGGTAAAATTTGGTGAGAATCGGATGAATGCCTGAGATTTAGCTGTTTGATTGAAATAGGAATTGAAATGGTTTGGCCAGCAGGTGGAGCCTGCGCTCCATGGATAAATTCTATTCAATATTTTTAGGCCTTCTCAGCCAAGTTTGCTCTTAGACACATATGAACAGTCGCCATAGCGCCCCCGTTTGACTGATCGACATCAAAGTTGGAGGGTCTGTCTGTGGGCCAGTGCTACATTAGTGGGTGAAATTTTGTGAGGATTGGATGAAGCAAGCCTGAGATTTAGCTGTTTGACCTAAGGTGGATCTTAGGAGTATACAGATAGTGGCCATAGCACCCCCGTTTGACCGATCGGCATCAAAGTTTGAGGGTATGTCTGTAGACCAGGGCTACATAAGTGGATCAAATTTCGTGAGGATTGGATGAAGCATGCCTGAGATTTAGCTGTTTGATTGAAATCGGCTTATAAATGATGCAGGTTGGGTGTGGCTGGTGGCCATATTATACAGAAAGGTCAGGTATTTTTTAATAATCATCCCTGACGGCAGTGTCTTGATTGACTTGACACCAGAATCACTTACATGGGGTGTAGATTGTTAAAGTTATAGGAATATTTCATTTAATCCGTTTTTAAATATCACAAGGGAATGCAGATGACTGTTATTGTGCAATACATATATCTTGATTTGGCATGACTCACAGAACTTGCAGTACAAAGGATTTTTACCAGTAATATGAGACTTGAACAGAAATGAGATAAATGTCACTTTCACTGGTTTTGCAGGTTTAGAGACACATATTGCATTGCTGTAGCGCCCCCGTTTGACCAATCGGCACCAAATTTGGAGGGCCCTTACCCACTACCGTCCTTGATGACATATTCAAGTTTGGTAGTGATTGGCTGAGGCAGGCCTGAGATACAGCTGTCTGATTGAAGTGGGCGTGGCACCTGTATGGTCTGGATGTGGCTGGTCGCCGTACCTTATAGAAAGTTTAGGATTTTTTGAATAATTGTATACCAGGACTGTCTCCTGATTTGAATGATACCAGATTTACATAGGTTGGTTGAAAATCCAAGGAGGTTAACGAAATGTCATGTTTTCAGACTCCTATAAAATACGCAAAAGCGGAAAGAGATAGGATGAAGTTCTACATGGCTTTGAATTTGGCATGGGCCAGTGCATTAGATAAGTAACAAATCTCAATTTTATCATTAACAGTTCAATAGAAATAAGCAGAAATGCAAATCCTGTCGCTGTAGCGCCCCCATGTGGACAATTGGTGTGGCCTTCGCAGGGATTGCTAGTGGTTAGGAGACAAATGTACAAGCCTATTTTTGTTCAGATCAGCTGTTGTTAAGCCTGTCAAAGGCCTGTCAGAATGCTGCTTGATTTTGATTGGCTGATGGTGGCTAGGGTTTTATGACTAATGACTGCCCTGATAGATTCCTGACCTCAGGCTTCAGAGTAGTACATGTATGCCAAATTTCATTTGGATCGGTCAAGGAAGTCAGGAGATATTGGCAGTTTTTAGTTGTAGCGCCCGCTATTGACGAAATGCGGCCCACCTTCAACAGTGTCCCCAGAATGGGGTACGGAGATAGGATTTCAAATTTGGTGAAGGTAGGCTAAGGTATGGCCAAGTTATAACAGTCAGACCAATACTGGCTAAATTTACGTAGACTTTGGGCGTGGCTAGTGGCCGTATGATAGACCAATATCAGGGTTATTTGAATTATTATTCATCAGCTCACAGACCTGATCGGTTTGATACCTCATTTGTCTGATTCCGTCAGACGGTGTAGGAATTACAAGCAAAAGTAGGTTTTGCAAATTATGCAAATTAGCAAAAAATCTAAGTAGGCGGAGCTTCATAGTCCAAATGGCAAGTTGGTAGGGCAAGGATGTCTCTATCAGTAGAAATATGAATTTCAATTATAGGACTAACAGGACAGGAGATATCAATCAAAACGCGTTAGAGGGCGCCACGGCGCCCCCATCTGGCCGACATGGTTGGGTCGGATTATCTGAGTAGCGGGGAGGAATTGACATCATCCTACCAAGTTTCATAATTCTAGCACTTACGGTTTAGGCTGTACATTCAGTTTTAGGGCAGAAAAATAATAATAATAATAATAATAATCCTAAGAAAAACAATAAGGTTCCATAGCACTTCGTGCTTTGGAACCTTAATAAATATAACTGCAAGCAGTGATAAGCGGTTCCAAAGCTAATGGAAAGAATAAGTGGGTAGAAATGGAGTACATGGAATAAAATGAAAAGTTCAATAATAATAGGACATAAAATAGAGACCGTAACTGCTGGGCAATGCATTTAAATAGTCAGAAAGTAGGAAATACTACTACTATAGCATGAGAAGCTAATGGACAGAATAAGTGGGTAGACATGGAGTACACAGCATAAAATGAAAAGTTCAATGGCATAAAATGAAAAGTTCAATAATAATAGGACATGAAATAGAGACTGTAATTGCTGGCCAATGCATTTAAATAGTCAGAAAGTAGGAAACAGTACTACAATAGCATGAGATCTGACATGTTGATGTTACAGTAGAAACGTTTAGTTAGGATAAGAAAAAGGGTGGATGAGAAACAGGAGGAAAATGTAATTGCACCTGCTTAGGAGAAATATCACCAATGTAGATCTGTCTGGTGAAGTGCCTGAGCTTGACTGAATATATGGTTTGGGATGATGGCATATGAACAGTGGCTGTAGCGCCCCTGTTTGACTGATCGGCACCAAAGTTGGTGGGTCTCTCTGGGAGGCCGTGCTACATTAGTGGGTAAAATTTGGTCAGAATCGGATGAAGAATGCCTGAGATTTAGCTGTTTGATTGAAATAGGAATTGAAATGGTTTGGCCAGCAGGTGGAGCCTGCGCTCCATGGATAAATTCTATTCAATACTTTTAGGCCTTCTCAGCCAAGTTTGCTCTTAGACACATATGAACAGTCGCCGTAGCGCCCCCGTTTGACCGATCGGCATCAAAGTTGGAGGGTCTGTCTGTGGGCAAGTGGTACATTTGTGGATCAAATTTCGTGAGGATTGGATGAAGCAAGCCTGAGATTTAGCTGTTTGACCTAAGGTGGATCTTAGGAGTATACAGATAGTGGCCATAGCACCCCCGTTTGACCGATCGGCATCAAAGTTTGAAGGTATGTCTGTAGACCAGTGCTACATAAGTGGATCAAATTTCGTGAGGATTGGATGAAGCATGCCTGAGATTTAGCTGTTTGATTGAAATCGGCTTATAAATGATGCAGGTTGGGTGTGGCTGGTGGCCATATTATACAGAAAGGTCAGGTATTTTTTAATAATCATCCCTGATGGCAGTGTCTTGATTGACTTGACACCAGAATCACTTACATGGGGTGTAGATTGTTAAAGTTATAGGAATATTTCATTTAATCCGTTTTTAAATATCACAAGGGAATGCAGATGACTGTTATTATGCAATACATATATCTTGATTTGGCATGACTCACAGAACTTGCAGTACAAAGGATTTTTACCAGTAATATGAGACTTGAACAGAAATGAGATAAATGTCACTTTCACTGGTTTTGCAGGTTTAGAGACACATATTGCATTGCTGTAGCGCCCCCGTTTGACCGATCGGCACCAAATTTGGAGGGCCCTTACCCACTACCGTCCTTGATGACATATTCAAGTTTGGTCGTGATTGGCTGAGGCAGGCCTGAGATACAGCTGTCTGATTGAAGTGGGCGTGGCACCTGTATGGTCTGGATGTGGCTGGTCGCCGTACCTTATAGAAAGTTTAGGATTTTTTGAATAATTGTATACCAGGACTGTCTCCTGATTTGAATGATATCAGATTTACATAGGTTGGTTGAAAATCCAAGGAGGTTAACGAAATGTCATGTTTTTAGACTCCTATAAAATACGCAAAAGCGGAAAGAGATAGGATGAAGTTCTACATGGCTTTGAATTTGGCATGGGCCAGTGCATTAGATAAGTAACAAATCTCAATTTTATCATTAACAGTTCAATAGAAATAAGCAGAAATGCAAATCCTGTCGCTGTAGCGCCCCCATGTGGACAATTGGTGTGGCCTTCGCAGGGATTGCTAGTGGTTAGGAGACAAATGTACAAGCCTATTTTTGTTCAGATCAGCTGTTGTTAAGCCTGTCAAAGGCCTGTCAGAATGCTGCTTGATTTTGATTGGCTGATGGTGGCTAGGGTTTTATGATTAATGACTGCCCTGATAGATACCTGACCTCAGGCTTCAGAGTAGTACATGTATGCCAAATTTCATTTGGATCGGTAAAGGCAGTCAGGAGATATTGGCAGTTTTTAGTTGTAGCGCCCCCTATTGACGAAATGCGGCCCGCCTTCAACAGTGTCCCCAGAATGGGGTACGGGGATAGGATTTAAAATTTGGTGAAGGTAGGCTAGGGTATGGCAAAGTTATAACAGTCAGACCAATACTAGCTAAATTTAGGTAGTCTTTGGGCGTGGCTAGTGGCTGTATCATACACAAATGTCAGGGTTATTTCAATGATTATGGATCAGCTCACAGACCTGATCAGTTTGATACCTCATTTGTCTGATTCCGTCAGACGGTGTAGGAATTACAAGCAAAAGTAGGTTTTGCAAATTATGCAAATTAGCAAAAAATCTAAGTAGGCGGAGCTTAATAGTCCAAATGGCAAGTTGGTAGGGCAAGGATGTCTCTATCAGTAGAAATATGAATTTCAATTATAGGACTAACAGGACAGGAGATATCAATCAAAACGCGTTAGAGGGCGCCACGGCGCCCCCATCTGGCCGACATGGTTGGTTCGGATGATCTGAGTAGCGGGGAGGAATTGACATCATCCTACCAAGTTTCATAATTCTAGCACTTACGGTTTAGGCTGTACATTCAGTTTTAGGGCAGAAAAATAATAATAATAATCCTAAGAAAAACAATAAGGTTCCATTGCACTTCGTGCTTTGGAACCTTAATAATAATCCTAAGAAAAACAATAAGTTTCCATAGCACTTCGTGCTTTGGAACCTTAATAATCCTAAGAAAAACAATAAGGTTCCATTGCACTTCGTGCTTTGGAACCTTAATAAATATAACTGCAAGCAGTGATAAGCGGTTCCAAAGCTAATGGAAAGAATAAGTGGGTAGAAATGGAGTACATGGAATAAAATGAAAAGTTCAATAATAATAGGACATAAAATAGAGACCGTAACTGCTGGGCAATGCATTTAAATAGTCAGAAAGTAGGAAATACTACTACGATAGCATGAGAAGCTAATGGACAGAATAAGTGGGTAGACATGTAGTACACAGCATAAAATGAAAAGTTCAATGGCATAAAATGAAAAGTTCAATAATAATAGGACATGAAATAGAGACTGTAATTGCTGGCCAATGCATTTAAATAGTCAGAAAGTAGGAAACAGTACTACAATAGCATGAGATCTGACATGTTGATGTTACAGTAGAAATGTTTAGTTAGGATAGGAAAAAGGGTGGATGAGAAACAGGAGGAAAATGTAATTGCATCTGCTTAGGAGAAATATCACCAATGTAGATCTGTCTGGTGAAGTGCCTGAGCTTGACTGAATATATGGTTTGGGATGATGGCATATGAACAGTGGCTGTAGCGCCCCTGTTTGACTGATCGGCACCAAAGTTGGTGGGTCTCTCTGGGAGGCCGTGCTACATTAGTGGGTAAAATTTGGTGAGAATCGGATGAAGAATGCCTGAGATTTAGCTGTTTGATTGAAATAGGAATTGAAATGGTTTGGCCAGCAGGTGGAGCCTGCGCTCCATGGATAATTTCTATTCAATACTTTTAGGCCTTCTCAGCCAAGTTTGCTCTTAGACACATATGAACAGTCGCCATAGCGCCCCCGTTTGACCGATCGACATCAAAGTTGGAGGGTCTGTCTGTGGGCCAGTGCTACATTAGTGGGTGAAATTTTGTGAGGATTGGATGAAGCAAGCCTGAGATTTAGCTGTTTGACCTAAGGTGGATCTTAGGAGTATACAGATAGTGGCCATAGCACCCCCGTTTGACCGATCGGCATCAAAGTTTGAGGGTATGTCTGTAGACCAGTGCTACATAAGTGGATCAAATTTCGTGAGGATTGGATGAAGCACGCCTGAGATTTAGCTGTTTGATTGAAATCGGCTTATAAATGATGCAGGTTGGGTGTGGCTGGTGGCCATATTATACAGAAAGGTCAGGTATTTTTTAATAATCATCCCTGACGGCAGTGTCTTGATTGACTTGACACCAGAATCACTTACATGGGGTGTAGATTGTTAAAGTTATAGGAATATTTCATTTAATCAGTTTTTAAATATCACAAGGGAATGCAGATGACTGTTATTATCCAATACATATATCTTGATTTGACATGACTCACAGAACTTGCAGTACAAAGGATTTTTACCAGTAATATGAGACTTGAACAGAAATGAGATAAATGTCACTTTCACTGGTTTTGCAGGTTTAGAGACACATATTGCATTGCTGTAGCGCCCCCGTTTGACCGATCGGCAAGAAATTTGGAGGGCCCTTACCCACTTCCGTCCTTGATGACATATTCAAGTTTGGTAGTGATTGGCTGAGGCAGGCCTGAGATACAGCTGTCTGATTGAAGTGGGCGTGGCACCTGTATGGTCTGGATGTGGCTGGTCGCCGTACCTTATAGAAAGTTTAGGATTTTTTGAATAATTGTATACCAGGACTGTCTCCTGATTTGAATGATACCAGATTTACATAGGTTGGTTGAAAATCCAAGGAGGTTAACGAAATGTCATGTTTTTAGACTCCTATAAAATACGCAAAAGCGGAAAGAGATAGGATGAAGATCTACATGGCTTTGAATTTGGCATGGGCCAGTGCATTAGATAAGTAACAAATCTCAATTTTATCATTAACAGTTCAATAGAAATAAGCAGAAATGCAAATCCTGTCGCTGTAGCGCCCCCATGTGGACAATTGGTGTGGCCTTCGCAGGGGTTGCTAGGGGTTAGGAGACAAATGTACAAGCCTATTTTTATTCAGATCAGCTGTTGTTAAGCCTGTCAAAGGCCTGTCAGAATGCTGCTTCACTTTGATTGGCTGATGGTGGTCAGGGTTTTATGACTATTGACTGCCCTGATAGATACCTGACCTCAGGCTTCAGAGTAGTACATGTATGCCAAATTTCATTTGGATCGGTAAAGGCAGTCAGGAGATATTGGCAGTTTTTAGTTGTAGCGCCCCCTATTGACGAAATGCGGCCCGCCTTCAACAGTGTCCCCAGAATGGGGTACGGAGATAGGGTTTCAAATTTGGTGAAGGTAGGCTAAGGTATGGCCAAGTTATAACAGTCAGACCAATACTGGCTAAATTTAGGTAGACTTTGGGCGTGGCTAGTGGCTGTATCATACACAAATGTCAGGGTTATTTGAATGATTATGGATCAGCTCACAGACCTGATCAGTTTCATACCTCATTTGTATGATTTCGTCAGACGGTGTAGGAATTACAAGCAAAAGTAGGTTTTGCAAATTATGCAAATTAGCAAAAAATCTAAGTAGGCGGAGCTTAATAGTCCAAATGGCAAGTTGGTAGGGCAAGGATGTCTCTATCAGTAGAAATATGAATTTCAATTATAGGACTAACAGGACAGGAGATATCAATCAAAACGCGTTAGGGGGCGCTACGGCGCCCCCATCTGGCCGACATGGTTGGGTCGGATTATCTGAGTAGCGGGGAGGAATTGACATCATCCTACCAAGTTTCATAATTCTAGCACTTACGGTTTAGGCTGTACATTCAGTTTTAGGGCAGAAAAATAATAATAAATATAACTGCAAGCAGTGATAAGCGGTTCCAAAGCTAATGGAAAGAATAAGTGGGTAGAAATGGAGTACATGGAATAAAATGAAAAGTTCAATAATAATAGGACATAAAATAGAGACCGTAACTGCTGGGCAATGCATTTAAATAGTCAGAAAGTAGGAAATACTACTACGATAGCATGAGAAGCTAATGGACAGAATAAGTGGGTAGACATGGAGTACACAGCATAAAATGAAAAGTTCAATGGCATAAAATGAAAAGTTCCATAATAATAGGACATGAAATAGAGACTGTAATTGCTGGCCAATGCATTTAAATAGTCAGAAAGTAGGAAACAGTACTACAATAGCATGAGATCTGACATGTTGATGTTACAGTAGAAACGTTTAGTTAGGATAAGAAAAAGGGTGGATGAGAAACAGGAGGAAAATGTAATTGCACCTGCTTAGGAGAAATATCACCAATGTAGATCTGTCTGGTGAAGTGCCTGAGCTTGACTGAATATATGGTTTGGGATGATGGCATATGAACAGTGGCTGTAGCGCCCCTGTTTCACTGATCGGCACCAAAGTTGGTGGGTCTCTCTGGGACATTAGTGGGTAAAATTTGGTGAGAATCGGATGAAGAATGCCTGAGATTTAGCTGTTTGATTGAAATAGGAATTGAAATGGTTTGGCCAGCAGGTGGAGCCTGCGCTCCATGGATAAATTCTATTCAATATTTTTAGGCCTTCTCAGCCAAGTTTTCTCTTAGACACATATGAACAGTCGCCATAGCGCCCCCGTTTGACCGATCGACATCAAAGTTGGAGGGTCTGTCTGTGGGCCAGTGCTACATTAGTGGGTGAAATTTTGTGAGGATTGGATGAAGCAAGCCTGAGATTTAGCTGTTTGACCTAAGGTGGATCTTAGGAGTATACAGATAGTGGCCATAGCACCCCCGTTTGACCGATCGGCATCAAAGTTTGAGGGTATGTCTGTAGACCAGGGCTACATAAGTGGATCAAATTTCGTGAGGATTGGATGAAGCATGCCTGAGATTTAGCTGTTTGATTGAAATCGGCTTATAAATGATGCAGGTTGGGTGTGGCTGGTGGCCATATTATACAGAAAGGTCAGGTATTTTTTAATAATCATCCCTGACGGCAGTGTCTTGATTGACTTGACACCAGAATCACTTACATGATGTGTAGATTGTTAAAGTTATAGGAATATTTCATTTAATCAGTTTTTAACTATCACAAGGGAATGCAGATGACTGTTATTATGCAATACATATATCCTGATTTGGCATGACTCACAGAACTTGCAGTACAAAGGATTTTTACCAGTAATATGAGACTTGAACAGAAATGAGATAAATGTCACTTTCACTGGTTTTGCAGGTTTAGAGACATATTGCATTGCTGTAGCGCCCCCGTTTGACCAATCGGCACCAAATTTGGAGGGCCCTTACCCACTACCGTCCTTGATGACATATTCAAGTTTGGTAGTGATTGGCTGAGGCAGGCCTGAGATACAGCTGTCTGATTGAAGTGGGCGTGGCACCTGTATGGTCTGGATGTGGCTGGTCGCCGTACCTTATAGAAAGTTTAGGATTTTTTGAATAATTGTGTACCAGGACTGTCTCCTGATTTGAATGATACCAGATTTACATAGGTTGGTTGAAAATCCAAGGAGGTTAACGAAATGTCATGTTTTTAGACTCCTATAAAATACGCAAAAGCGGAAAGAGATAGGATGAAGTTCTACATGGATTTGAATTTGCCATGGGCCAGTGCATTAGATAAGTAACAAATCTCAATTTTATCATTAACAGTTCAATAGAAATAAGCAGAAATGCAAATCCTGTCGCTGTAGCGCCCCCATGTGGACAATTGGTGTGGCCTTCGCAGGGATTGCTAGGGGTTAGGAGACAAATGTACAAGCCTATTTTTGTTCATATCAGCTGTTGTTAAGCCTGTCAAAGGCCTGTCAGAATGCTGCTTGATTTTGATTGGCTGATGGTGGCTAGGGTTTTATGACTAATGACTGCCCTGATAGATTCCTGACCTCAGGCTTCAGAGTAGTACATGTATGCCAAATTTCATTTGGATCGGTCAAGGAAGTCAGGAGATATTGGCAGTTTTTAGTTGTAGCGCCCCATATTGACGAAATGCGGCCCGCCTTCAACAGTGTCCCCAGAATGGGGTACGGAGATAGGATTTCAAATTTGGTGAAGGTAGGCTAAGGTATGGCCAAGTTATAACAGTCAGACCAATACTGGCTAAATTTACGTAGACTTTGGGCGTGGCTAGTGGCTGTATGATAGACCAATATCAGGGTTATTTGAATTATTATTCATCAGCTCAGAGACCTGATCGGTTTGATACCTCATTTGTCTGATTCCGTCAGACGGTGTAGGAATTACAAGCAAAAGTAGGTTTTGCAAATTATGCAAATTAGCAAAAAATCTAAGTAGGCGGAGCTTCATAGTCCAAATGGCAAGTTGGTAGGGCAAGGATGTCTCTATCAGTAGAAATATGAATTTCAATTATAGGACTAACAGGACAGGAGATATCAATCAAAACGCGTTAGAGGGCGCCACGGCGCCCCCATCTGGCCGACATGGTTGGGTCGGATGATCTGAGTAGCGGGGAGGAATTGACATCATCCTACCAAGTTTCATAATTCTAGCACTTACGGTTTAGGCTGTACATTCAGTTTTAGGGCAGAAAAATAATAATAATAATCCTAAGAAAAACAATAAGGTTCCATTGCACTTCGTGCTTTGGAACCTTAATAATAATCCTAAGAAAAACAATAAGGTTCCATTGCACTTCGTGCTTTGGAACCTTAATAATAATAATCCTAAGAAAAACAATAAGTTTCCATAGCACTTCGTGCTTTGGAACCTTAAATATAACTGCAAGCATTGATAAATGGTTCCAAAGCTAATGGAAAGAATAGGTGGGTAGACATGGAGTACACAGCATAAAATGAAAAGTTCAATAATAATGGGACATGAAATAGAGACTGTAATTGCTGGCCAATGCATTTAAATAGTCAGAAAGTAGGAAATACTACTACAATAGCATGAGAAGCTAATGGACAGAATAGGCTGATCATTTAGACAGAAGAAAGGCTGAAAGTATTCAATGGCATTTTATAAATGGAGCAAGGGCTCCACCTGCTAGATAATTTATTACAAAATTGCAATTGCTGCAGTTTACACAGCCTAAAGTATAATTGAAGGCTGATAAATTTGTAAAAGTCAGATCGCAGGACAGTAAAAGGAAATTGAAAATATGGACTCAGATGAAGGAGTGGGTGATTAATCTTTGAATGTTTGATGGAAAATAAGGATATTTCAGCTGAATTAACTAAGGTGGGTCTTAGACATATATGAACAGTGGCTGTAGCGCCCCCGTTTGACTGATCGGCACCAAAGTTGGTTGGTCTCTCTGGGAGGCCGTGCTACATTAGTGGGTAAAATTTGGTGAGAATCGGATGAAGCATGCCTGAGATTTAGCTGTTTGATTGAAATAGGAATTGAAATGGTTTGGCCAGCAGGTGGAGCCTGCGCTCCATGGATAAATTCTATTCAATATTTTTAGGCCTTCTCAGCCAAGTTTGCTCTTAGACACATATGAACAGTCGCCATAGCGCCCCCGTTTGACCGATCGACATCAAAGTTGGAGGGTCTGTCTGTGGGCCAGTGCTACATTAGTGGGTGAAATTTTGTGAGGATTGGATGAAGCAAGCCTGAGATTTAGCTGTTTGACCTAAGGTGGATCTTAGGAGTATACAGATAGTGGCCATAGCACCCCCGTTTGACCGATCGGCATCAAAGTTTGAGGGTATGTCTGTAGACCAGTGCTACATAAGTGGATCAAATTTCGTGAGGATTGGATGAAGCACGCCTGAGATTTAGCTGTTTGATTGAAATCGGCTTATAAATGATGCAGGTTGGGTGTGGCTGGTGGCCATATTATACAGAAAGGTCAGGTATTTTTTAATAATCATCCCTGACGGCAGTGTCTTGATTGACTTGACACCAGAATCACTTACATGGGGTGTAGATTGTTAAAGTTATAGGAATATTTCATTTAATCCGTTTTTAAATATCACAAGGGAATGCAGATGACTGTTATTATGCAATACATATATCTTGATTTGGCATGACTCACAGAACTTGCAGTACAAAGGATTTTTACCAGTAATATGAGACTTGAACAGAAATGAGATAAATGTCACTTTCACTGGTTTTGCAGGTTTAGAGACACATATTGCATTGCTGTAGCGCCCCCGTTTGACCGATCGGCACCAAATTTGGAGGGCCCTTACCCACTACCGTCCTTGATGACTTATTCAAGTTTGGTCGTGATTGGCTGAGGCAGGCCTGAGATACAGCTGTCTGATTGAAGTGGGCGTGGCACCTGTATGGTCTGGATGTGGCTGGTCGCCGTACCTTATAGAAAGTTTAGGATTTTTTGAATAATTGTATACCAGGACTGTCTCCTGATTTGAATGATATCAGAATTACATAGGTTGGTTGAAAATCCAAGGAGGTTAACGAAATGTCATGTTTTTAGACTCCTATAAAATATGCAAAAGCGGAAAGAGATAGGATGAAGTTCTACATGGCTTTGAATTTGGCATGGGCCAGTGCATTAGATAAGTAACAAATCTCAATTTTATCATTAACAGTTCAATAGAAATAAGCAGAAATGCAAATCCTGTCGCTGTAGCGCCCCCATGTGGACAATTGGTGTGGCCTTCGCAGGGATTGCTAGTGGTTAGGAGACAAATGTACAAGCCTATTTTTGTTCAGATCAGCTGTTGTTAAGCCTGTCAAAGGCCTGTCAGAATGCTGCTTGATTTTGATTGGCTGATGGTGGCTAGGGTTTTATGATTAATGACTGCCCTGATAGATTCCTGACCTCAGGCTTCAGAGTAGTACATGTATGCCAAATTTCATTTGGATCGGTCAAGGAAGTCAGGAGATATTGGCAGTTTTTAGTTGTAGCGCCCCCTATTGACGAAATGCGGCCCGCCTTCAACAGTGTCCCCAGAATGGGGTACGGGGATAGGATTTAAAATTTGGTGAAGGTAGGCTAGGGTATGGCCAAGTTATAACAGTCAGACAAATACTAGCTAAATTTAGGTAGTTTTTGGGCGTGGCTAGTGGCTGTATGATAGACCAATATCAGGGTTATTTGAATTAGTATTCATCAGCTCAGAGACCTGATCGGTTTGATACCTCATTTGTCTGATTCCGTCAGACGGTGTAGGAATTACAAGCAAAAGTAGGTTTTGCAAATTATGCAAATTAGCAAAAAATCTAAGTAGGCGGAGCTTAATAGTCCAAATGGCAAGTTGGTAGGGCAAGGATGTCTCTATCAGTAGAAATATGAATTTCAATTATAGGACTAACAGGACAGGAGATATCAATCAAAACGCGTTAGAGGGCGCCACGGCGCCCCCATCTGGCCGACATGGTTGGGTCGGATGATCTGAGTAGCGGGGAGGAATTGACATCATCCTACCAAGTTTCATAATTCTAGCACTTACGGTTTAGGCTGTACATTCAGTTTTAGGGCAGAAAAATAATAATAAATATAACTGCAAGCAGTGATAAGCGGTTCCAAAGCTAATGGAAAGAATAAGTGGGTAGAAATGGAGTACATGGAATAAAATGAAAAGTTCAATAATAATAGGACATAAAATAGAGACCGTAACTGCTGGGCAATGCATTTAAATAGTCAGAAAGTAGGAAATACTACTACGATAGCATGAGAAGCTAATGGACAGAATAAGTGGGTAGACATGGAGTACACAGCATAAAATGAAAAGTTCAATGGCATAAAATGAAAAGTTCCATAATAATAGGACATGAAATAGAGACTGTAATTGCTGGCCAATGCATTTAAATAGTCAGAAAGTAGGAAACAGTACTACAATAGCATGAGATCTGACATGTTGATGTTACAGTAGAAACGTTTAGTTAGGATAAGAAAAAGGGTGGATGAGAAACAGGAGGAAAATGTAATTGCACCTGCTTAGGAGAAATATCACCAATGTAGATCTGTCTGGTGAAGTGCCTGAGCTTGACTGAATATATGGTTTGGGATGATGGCATATGAACAGTGGCTGTAGCGCCCCTGTTTGACTGATCGGCACCAAAGTTGGTGGGTCTCTCTGGGACATTAGTGGGTAAAATTTGGTGAGAATCGGATGAAGAATGCCTGAGATTTAGCTGTTTGATTGAAATAGGAATTGAAATGGTTTGGCCAGCAGGTGGAGCCTGCGCTCCATGGATAAATTCTATTCAATATTTTTAGGCCTTCTCAGCCAAGTTTTCTCTTAGACACATATGAACAGTCGCCATAGCGCCCCCGTTTGACTGATCGACATCAAAGTTGGAGGGTCTGTCTGTGGGCCAGTGCTACATTAGTGGGTGAAATTTTGTGAGGATTGGATGAAGCAAGCCTGAGATTTAGCTGTTTGACCTAAGGTGGATCTTAGGAGTATACAGATAGTGGCCATAGCACCCCCGTTTGACCGATCGGCATCAAAGTTTGAGGGTATGTCTGTAGACCAGTGCTACATAAGTGGATCAAATTTCGTGAGGATTGGATGAAGCATGCCTGAGATTTAGCTGTTTGATTGAAATCGGCTTATAAATGATGCAGGTTGGGTGTGGCTGGTGGCCATATTATACAGAAAGGTCAGGTATTTTTTAATAATCATCCCTGACGGCAGTGTCTTGATTGACTTGACACCAGAATCACTTACATGGGGTGTAGATTGTTAAAGTTATAGGAATATTTCATTTAATCAGTTTTTAACTATCACAAGGGAATGCAGATGACTGTTATTATGCAATACATATATCCTGATTTGGCATGACTCACAGAACTTGCAGTACAAAGGATTTTTACCAGTAATATGAGACTTGAACAGAAATGAGATAAATGTCACTTTCACTGGTTTTGCAGGTTTAGAGACATATTGCATTGCTGTAGCGCCCCCGTTTGACCAATCGGCACCAAATTTGGAGGGCCCTTACCCACTACCGTCCTTGATGACATATTCAAGTTTGGTAGTGATTGGCTGAGGCAGGCCTGAGATACAGCTGTCTGATTGAAGTGGGCGTGGCACCTGTATGGTCTGGATGTGGCTGGTCGCCGTACCTTATAGAAAGTTTAGGATTTTTTGAATAATTGTGTACCAGGACTGTCTCCTGATTTGAATGATACCAGATTTACATAGGTTGGTTGAAAATCCAAGGAGGTTAACGAAATGTCATGTTTTTAGACTCCTATAAAATACGCAAAAGCGGAAAGAGATAGGATGAAGTTCTACATGGCTTTGAATTTGCCATGGGCCAGTGCATTAGATAAGTAACAAATCTCAATTTTATCATTAACAGTTCAATAGAAATAAGCAGAAATGCAAATCCTGTCGCTGTAGCGCCCCCATGTGGACAATTGGTGTGGCCTTCGCAGGGATTGCTAGGGGTTAGGAGACAAATGTACAAGCCTATTTTTGTTCATATCAGCTGTTGTTAAGCCTGTCAAAGGCCTGTCAGAATGCTGCTTGATTTTGATTGGCTGATGGTGGCTAGGGTTTTATGACTAATGACTGCCCTGATAGATTCCTGACCTCAGGCTTCAGAGTAGTACATGTATGCCAAATTTCATTTGGATCGGTCAAGGAAGTCAGGAGATATTGGCAGTTTTTAGTTGTAGCGCCCCATATTGACGAAATGCGGCCCGCCTTCAACAGTGTCCCCAGAATGGGGTACGGAGATAGGATTTCAAATTTGGTGAAGGTAGGCTAAGGTATGGCCAAGTTATAACAGTCAGACCAATACTGGCTAAATTTACGTAGACTTTGGGCGTGGCTAGTGGCCGTATGATAGACCAATATCAGGGTTATTTGAATTATTATTCATCAGCTCAGAGACCTGATCGGTTTGATACCTCATTTGTCTGATTCCGTCAGACGGTGTAGGAATTACAAGCAAAAGTAGGTTTTGCAAATTATGCAAATTAGCAAAAAATCTAAGTAGGCGGAGCTTCATAGTCCAAATGGCAAGTTGGTAGGGCAAGGATGTCTCTATCAGTAGAAATATGAATTTCAATTATAGGACTAACAGGACAGGAGATATCAATCAAAACGCGTTAGAGGGCGCCACGGCGCCCCCATCTGGCCGACATGGTTGGGTCGGATTATCTGAGTAGCGGGGAGGAATTGACATCATCCTACCAAGTTTCATAATTCTAGCACTTACGGTTTAGGCTGTACATTCAGTTTTAGGGCAGAAAAATAATAATAATAATAATAAATATAACTGCAAGCAGTGATAAGCGGTTCCAAAGCTAATGGAAAGAATAAGTGGGTAGAAATGGAGTACATGGAATAAAATGAAAAGTTCAATAATAATAGGACATAAAATAGAGACCGTAACTGCTGGGCAATGCATTTAAATAGTCAGAAAGTAGGAAATACTACTACGATAGCATGAGAAGCTAATGGACAGAATAAGTGGGTAGACATGGAGTACACAGCATAAAATGAAAAGTTCAATGGCATAAAATGAAAAGTTCAATAATAATAGGACATGAAATAGAGACTGTAATTGCTGGCCAATGCATTTAAATAGTCAGAAAGTAGGAAACAGTACTACAATAGCATGAGATCTGACATGTTGATGTTACAGTAGAAACGTTTAGTTAGGATAAGAAAAAGGGTGGATGAGAAACAGGAGGAAAATGTAATTGCACCTGCTTAGGAGAAATATCACCAATGTAGATCTGTCTGGTGAAGTGCCTGAGCTTGACTGAATATATGGTTTGGGATGATGGCATATGAACAGTGGCTGTAGCGCCCCTGTTTGACTGATCGGCACCAAAGTTGGTGGGTCTCTCTGGGAGGCCGTGCTACATTAGTGGGTAAAATTTGGTGAGAATCGGATGAAGAATGCCTGAGATTTAGCTGTTTGATTGAAATAGGAATTGAAATGGTTTGGCCAGCAGGTGGAGCCTGCGCTCCATGGATAAATTCTATTCAATATTTTTAGGCCTTCTCAGCCAAGTTTGCTCTTAGACACATATGAACAGTCGCCATAGCGCCCCCGTTTGACCGATCGACATCAAAGTTGGAGGGTCTGTCTGTGGGCCAGTGCTACATTAGTGGGTGAAATTTTGTGAGGATTGGATGAAGCAAGCCTGAGATTTAGCTGTTTGATTGAAATCGGCTTATAAATGATGCAGGTTGGGTGTGGCTGGTGGCCATATTATACAGAAAGGTCAGGTATTTTTTAATAATCATCCCTGACGGCAGTGTCTTGATTGACTTGACACCAGAATCACTTACATGGGGTGTAGATTGTTAAAGTTAGAGGAATATTTCATTTAATCCGTTTTTAAATATCACAAGGGAATGCAGATGACTGTTATTATGCAATACATATATCTTGATTTGGCATGACTCACAGAACTTGCAGTACAAAGGATTTTTACCAGTAATATGAGACTTGAACAGAAATGAGATAAATGTCACTTTCACTGGTTTTGCAGGTTTAGAGACACATATTGCATTGCTGTAGCGCCCCCGTTTGACCAATCGGAACCAAATTTGGAGGGCCCTTACCCACTACCGTCCTTGATGACATATTCAAGTTTGGTAGTGATTGGCTGAGGCAGGCCTGAGATACAGCTGTCTGATTGAAGTGGGCGTGGCACCTGTATGGTCTGGATGTGGCTGGTCGCCGTACCTTATAGAAAGTTTAGGATTTTTTGAATAATTGTGTACCAGGACTGTCTCCTGATTTGAATGATACCAGATTTACATAGGTTGGTTGAAAATCCAAGGAGGTTAACGAAATGTCATGTTTTTAGACTCCTATAAAATACGCAAAAGCGGAAAGAGATAGGATGAAGTTCTACATGTCTTTGAATTTGCCATGGGCCAGTGCATTAGATAAGTAACAAATCTCAATTTTATCATTAACAGTTCAATAGAAATAAGCAGAAATGCAAATCCTGTCGCTGTAGCGCCCCCATGTGGACAATTGGTGTGGCCTTCGCAGGGATTGCTAGGGGTTAGGAGACAAATGTACAAGCCTATTTTTGTTCATATCAGCTGTTGTTAAGCCTGTCAAAGGCCTGTCAGAATGCTGCTTGATTTTGATTGGCTGATGGTGGCTAGGGTTTTATGACTAATGACTGCCCTGACAGATTCTTGACCTCAGGCTTCAGAGTAGTACATGTATGCCAAATTTCATTTGGATCGGTCAAGGAAGTCAGGAGATATTGGCAGTTTTTAGTTGTAGCGCCCCCTATTGACGAAATGCGGCCCGCCTTCAACAGTGTCCCCAGAATGGGGTACGGAGATAGGATTTCAAATTTGGTGAAGGTAGGCTAAGGTATGGCCAAGTTATAACAGTCAGACCAATACTGGCTAAATTTACGTAGACTTTGGGCGTGGCTAGTGGCCGTATGATAGACCAATATCAGGGTTATTTGAATTATTATTCATCAACTCAGAGACCTGATCGGTTTGATACCTCATTTGTCTGATTCCGTCAGACGGTGTAGGAATTACAAGCAAAAGTAAGTTTTGCAAATTATGCAAATTAGCAAAAAATCTAAGTAGGCGGAGCTTCATAGTCCAAATGGCAAGTTGGTAGGGCAAGGATGTCTCTATCAGTAGAAATATGAATTTCAATTATAGGACTAACAGGACAGGAGATATCAATCAAAACGCGTTAGAGGGCGCCACGGCGCCCCCATCTGGCCGACATGGTTGGGTCGGATTATCTGAGTAGCGGGGAGGAATTGACATCATCCTACCAAGTTTCATAATTCTAGCACTTACGGTTTAGGCTGTACATTCAGTTTTAGGGCAGAAAAATAATAATAATAATAATAATAATAATAATCCTAAGAAAAACAATAAGGTTCCATAGCACTTCGTGCTTTGGAACCTTAATAATAATCCTAAGAAAAACAATAAGGTTCCATTGCACTTCGTGCTTTGGAACCTTAATAATAATCCTAAGAAAAACAATAAGGTTCCATTGCACTTCGTGCTTTGGAACCTTAATAATAATAATCCTAAGAAAAACAATAAGTTTCCATAGCACTTCGTGCTTTGGAACCTTAAATATAACTGCAAGCATTGATAAATGGTTCCAAAGCTAATGGAAAGAATAGGTGGGTAGACATGGAGTACACAGCATAAAATGAAAAGTTCAATAATAATGGGACATGAAATAGAGACTGTAATTGCTGGCCAATGCATTTAAATAGTCAGAAAGTAGGAAATACTACTACAATAGCATGAGAAGCTAATGGACAGAATAGGCTGATCATTTAGACAGAAGAAAGGCTGAAAGTATTCAATGGCATTTTATAAATGGAGCAAGGGCTCCACCTGCTAGATAATTTATTACAAAATTGCAATTGCTGCAGTTTACACAGCCTAAAGTATAATTGAAGGCTGATAAATTTGTAAAAGTCAGATCGCAGGACAGTAAAAGGAAATTGAAAATATGGACTCAGATGAAGGAGTGGGTGATTAATCTTTGAATGTTTGATGGAAAATAAGGATATTTCAGCTGAATTAACTAAGGTGGGTCTTAGACATATATGAACAGTGGCTGTAGCGCCCCCGTTTGACTGATCGGCACCAAAGTTGGTTGGTCTCTCTGGGAGGCCGTGCTACATTAGTGGGTAAAATTTGGTGAGAATCGGATGAAGCATGCCTGAGATTTAGCTGTTTGATTGAAATAGGAATTGAAATGGTTTGGCCAGCAGGTGGAGCCTGCGCTCCATGGATAAATTCTATTCAATATTTTTAGGCCTTCTCAGCCAAGTTTGCTCTTAGACACATATGAACAGTCGCCATAGCGCCCCCGTTTGACCGATCGACATCAAAGTTGGAGGGTCTGTCTGTGGGCCAGTGCTACATTAGTGGGTGAAATTTTGTGAGGATTGGATGAAGCAAGCCTGAGATTTAGCTGTTTGACCTAAGGTGGATCTTAGGAGTATACAGATAGTGGCCATAGCACCCCCGTTTGACCGATCGGCATCAAAGTTTGAGGGTATGTCTGTAGACCAGTGCTACATAAGTGGATCAAATTTCGTGAGGATTGGATGAAGCACGCCTGAGATTTAGCTGTTTGATTGAAATCGGCTTATAAATGATGCAGGTTGGGTGTGGCTGGTGGCCATATTATACAGAAAGGTCAGGTATTTTTTAATAATCATCCCTGACGGCAGTGTCTTGATTGACTTGACACCAGAATCACTTACATGGGGTGTAGATTGTTAAAGTTATAGGAATATTTCATTTAATCCGTTTTTAAATATCACAAGGGAATGCAGATGACTGTTATTATGCAATACATATATCTTGATTTGGCATGACTCACAGAACTTGCAGTACAAAGGATTTTTACCAGTAATATGAGACTTGAACAGAAATGAGATAAATGTCACTTTCACTGGTTTTGCAGGTTTAGAGACACATATTGCATTGCTGTAGCGCCCCCGTTTGACCGATCGGCACCAAATTTGGAGGGCCCTTACCCACTACCGTCCTTGATGACTTATTCAAGTTTGGTCATGATTGGCTGAGGCAGGCCTGAGATACAGCTGTCTGATTGAAGTGGGCGTGGCACCTGTATGGTCTGGATGTGGCTGGTCGCCGTACCTTATAGAAAGTTTAGGATTTTTTGAATAATTGTATACCAGGACTGTCTCCTGATTTGAATGATATCAGAATTACATAGGTTGGTTGAAAATCCAAGGAGGTTAACGAAATGTCATGTTTTTAGACTCCTATAAAATACGCAAAAGCGGAAAGAGATAGGATGAAGTTCTACATGGCTTTGAATTTGGCATGGGCCAGTGCATTAGATAAGTAACAAATCTCAATTTTATCATTAACAGTTCAATAGAAATAAGCAGAAATGCAAATCCTGTCGCTGTAGCGCCCCCATGTGGACAATTGGTGTGGCCTTCGCAGGGATTGCTAGTGGTTAGGAGACAAATGTACAAGCCTAATTTTGTTCAGATCAGCTGTTGTTAAGCCTGTCAAAGGCCTGTCAGAATGCTGCTTGATTTTGATTGGCTGATGGTGGCTAGGGTTTTATGATTAATGACTGCCCTGATAGATACCTGACCTCAGGCTTCAGAGTAGTACATGTATGCCAAATTTCATTTGGATCGGTCAAGGAAGTCAGGAGATATTGGCAGTTTTTAGTTGTAGCGCCCCCTATTGACGAAATGCGGCCCACCTTCAACAGTGTCCCCAGAATGGGGTACGGGGATAGGATTTAAAATTTGGTGAAGGTAGGCTAGGGTATGGCCAAGTTATAACAGTCAGACAAATACTAGCTAAATTTAGGTAGTTTTTGGGCGTGGCTAGTGGCTGTATGATAGACCAATATCAGGGTTATTTGAATTAGTATTCATCAGCTCAGAGACCTGATCGGTTTGATACCTCATTTGTCTGATTCCGTCAGACGGTGTAGGAATTACAAGCAAAAGTAGGTTTTGCAAATTATGCAAATTAGCAAAAAATCTAAGTAGGCGGAGCTTAATAGTCCAAATGGCAAGTTGGTAGGGCAAGGATGTCTCTATCAGTAGAAATATGAATTTCAATTATAGGACTAACAGGACAGGAGATATCAATCAAAACGCGTTAGAGGGCGCCACGGCGCCCCCATCTGGCCGACATGGTTGGGTCGGATGATCTGAGTAGCGGGGAGGAATTGACATCATCCTACCAAGTTTCATAATTCTAGCACTTACGGTTTAGGCTGTACATTCAGTTTTAGGGCAGAAAAATAATAATAATAATCCTAAGAAAAACAATAAGGTTCCATTGCACTTCGTGCTTTGGAACCTTAATAATAATCCTAAGAAAAACAATAAGGTTCCATTGCACTTCGTGCTTTGGAACCTTAATAATAATAATCCTAAGAAAAACAATAAGTTTCCATAGCACTTCGTGCTTTGGAACCTTAAATATAACTGCAAGCATTGATAAATGGTTCCAAAGCTAATGGAAAGAATAGGTGGGTAGACATGGAGTACACAGCATAAAATGAAAAGTTCAATAATAATGGGACATGAAATAGAGACTGTAATTGCTGGCCAATGCATTTAAATAGTCAGAAAGTAGGAAATACTACTACAATAGCATGAGAAGCTAATGGACAGAATAGGCTGATCATTTAGACAGAAGAAAGGCTGAAAGTATTCAATGGCATTTTATAAATGGAGCAAGGGCTCCACCTGCTAGATAATTTATTACAAAATTGCAATTGCTGCAGTTTACACAGCCTAAAGTATAATTGAAGGCTGATAAATTTGTAAAAGTCAGATGGCAGGACAGTAAAAGGAAATTGAAAATATGGACTCAGATGAAGGAGTGGGTGATTAATCTTTGAATGTTTGATGGAAAATAAGGATATTTCAGCTGAATTAACTAAGGTGGGTCTTAGACATATATGAACAGTGGCTGTAGCGCCCCCGTTTGACTGATCGGCACCAAAGTTGGTTGGTCTCTCTGGGAGGCCGTGCTACATTAGTGGGTAAAATTTGGTGAGAATCGGATGAAGCATGCCTGAGATTTAGCTGTTTGATTGAAATAGGAATTGAAATGGTTTGGCCAGCAGGTGGAGCCTGCGCTCCATGGATAAATTCTATTCAATATTTTTAGGCCTTCTCAGCCAAGTTTGCTCTTAGACACATATGAACAGTCGCCATAGCGCCCCCGTTTGACCGATCGACATCAAAGTTGGAGGGTCTGTCTGTGGGCCAGTGCTACATTAGTGGGTGAAATTTTGTGAGGATTGGATGAAGCAAGCCTGAGATTTAGCTGTTTGACCTAAGGTGGATCTTAGGAGTATACAGATAGTGGCCATAGCACCCCCGTTTGACCGATCGGCATCAAAGTTTGAGGGTATGTCTGTAGACCAGGGCTACATAAGTGGATCAAATTTTGTGAGGATTGGATGAAGCAAGCCTGAGATTTAGCTGTTTGACCTAAGGTGGATCTTAGGAGTATACAGATAGTGGCCATAGCACCCCCGTTTGACCGATCGGCATCAAAGTTTGAGGGTATGTCTGTAGACCAGTGCTACATAAGTGGATCAAATTTCGTGAGGATTGGATGAAGCATGCCTGAGATTTAGCTGTTTGATTGAAATCGGCTTATAAATGATGCAGGTTGGGTGTGGCTGGTGGCCATATTATACAGAAAGGTCAGGTATTTTTTAATAATCATCCCTGACGGCAGTGTCTTGATTGACTTGACACCAGAATCACTTACAACAACAACAACAACAACAAATTTATTTTTATATAGCGCATTATCACAACATTACATTGTCTCAAAGCGCTTTACAGTATCCTCACCCAAAGCCCCCAGTGAGTAAGCCATAGGCGACAGTGGCAAGGAAAAACTCCCTAGAAGGAAGAAACCTTGAGAGGGACCAGACTCAAAGGGGAAGCCCATCCTCCAGGGGCCGGCAGGGATAGTCAAATAGAGAGAGGAGAGCAAGGAAGATAAGCCAATGCCGAAGCCGAGTCTTCTTCCAATTGTCAGGCAACCAGAGGTAAGGCAGCGGGTCATACACGGAAGAACAGAACGGCGAGCTGGATGCAGGGACGTCACTGGTGGTGGTCGGGTGTGCTGGATATCTTGATAGATTGAGGTCTCCAGGCATCACCCCCAGGAGGAGTAGGGGAAATAAAATGTACAATTAGGCATAGTAGAGGAGGCTATTGGCAGTGCTAAAAGCTAGGTGAGTACAATATGAAGTGCAATCTGCAAGCTCCGGCAGATATGGCTATGGCAGCATCAGTAGGAGGGAGAGGCAAGTGGGAATGCCGGCATGGGGAGTCCCTGAAATGTCAGCACTCCAGTTCCACAAGAGATTGCAAAGCTAGAGTGACAGCACTGACAATCCAGTTCATCCAAAGCCAATGGCACCGATCCCCACCCAGCTCTACACCTCACACTACAGGTCTGACTGGGAGTGAAGAGTTAGCTAGGGCTAGAACTAGTGTCCCTATACGCTAAACTAAACAGGTGTGTTTTTAGTCTGGACTTGAATATTGAGAGTGAACCTGAAACCCGCACATCCGGTGGAAGACCATTCCACAGCAGAGGAGCTTTGTAGGAGAAAGCTCTGCAGCCTGCCGTAGCTCTTTCTACCCTAGGCACTAACAGATATCCCATGGCTTGAGAGCGAAGCAAGCGTGGAGGGTTGTATGTGGTCAGCAGTTCACTAAGGTATTCTGGTGCAAGGCCATTTAGTGCTTTATAAGTTAATAGCAGTATTTTATAGTCAATTCGAGACTTAACTGGCAGCCAATGAAGAGAGGATAAGACCGGTGTAATATGATCAAATTTTTTAGTGTTTGTTAGAACTCTGGCTGCAGCATTCTGTACCATCTGAAGTTTATGCAAGGATCCAGACGAGCAACCCGATAGGAGGGCATTACAGTAATCCAGTCTGGAACTTACGAAGGCATGTATTAGTTTTTCTGCATCATTAAGTGAGAGCATCTTACGAAGCTTGGCTATGTTCCGTAGATGATAAAATGCAGTTCTAGTAATACTTCTTATGTGAGCATCAAAGCATAGATCTGAATCGACAAGAACGCCAAGATTTCTAACTACCATGTTAGGTTGTGTAGGAAGGTTACCAACGTTGAGGTGGCGGAACTTATTTCTAGCAGCCTTGGGACCAATTACCAGAACTTCTGTTTTTTCTGTGTTTAACATAAGGAAATTTTTTGCCATCCAGCACTGGATATCTAATAGACAGTCTTCTAACCGAGATAGCAGTGATATATCATCAGGGTTAACAGATATGTATAACTGTGTATCATCTGCATAACAATGAAACCCAATACCATGATTTCTAATAATGTTACCAAGAGGTAGCATGTATAGGGTAAACAGTAGCGGGCCCAGGACTGATCCCTGTGGGACACCATATTCAACTTTAGTGGCCTTGGATGATTCATTGTTCACATGGGCATACTGATAGCGATCAGACAAATATGAGCGGAACCAAGAGAGCGCTGTCCCCTGTAATGCCAACTACACCTTCTAACCGGTCCAAGAGGATATTATGGTCCACAGTATCGAACGCTGCAGTTAAATCTAGCAATACCAACAGAGATACACAGCCACGGTCAGAAGCCACAAGTAGATCATTCATTACTTTGACTAGAGCAGTTTCTGTGCTATGGTTTGGTCTAAAGCCAGACTGATATAATTCATTGGCATTAGTTTTTTGTAGGAAAGAGGACAACTGACGAACTACAACCTTTTCCATGATCTTTGAAATGAAAGGAAGATTTGAGATAGGTCTATAGTTTCCTAAAACACTGGGTTCAAGATTTGGTTTCTTAGGACGGGTCTGATAACAGCCATTTTAAAAGGTTTTGGAACATATCCAAGCCTAAGAGAAGAGTTTTAACACATTTAACACGGTAGTGCCAATCTGTGGTGCAATTTCCTTGAAGAATTTTGTAGGAATTGGGTCTACAAGGCTAGTAGAGGATTTACAGGAGAAAATTAAGCTCAAAAGTTCTGAGTGTGTAATAGGAATGAATGATTCAAAGGTCTCATTATTGGTAGGCATAAGACTAGCAGGAGGCAGGCAGCCGTAAGTAGGTAAAGGTGTGCACTGTATAGTCTGTCTAATTGTAGTTATCTTACCATTAAAAAATGTAAGAAAGTCATCACTCTTAAGAGCTTGTGGGATTTGCAAGTTTAATGAGGAATTCTGTGTTATCCTAGCCACGGATTCAAATAGGAATTTAGGATTGGTTTTGTTCATGTCTATTAATCTGGAGAGATACACAGACCGAGCAGTTACTAGTGCTTGTCTGTATTTAGAGAGGCTCTCTTTCCAGGCAGATTTGAAAACTTCCAGTTTAGTTGAGCGCCATTTTCGCTCTAGCTTGCGTGATGCCTGTTTGAGTTCACGTGTATTATCAGAGTACCAGGGGGCAGGTTTGTTATTGCTATGCTTTATACTCCTAAGTGGAGCCACAAGATCTAGAGTGCTGCGAAGGGATTTTTCCATGTTTGAAGTTGCCTGTTCAAGTTCATTACACACGATGCTTCAGATGTAAGGCTAAAGGACTGTGGAAGTTGTTTCATAAATGTTGTTGTAGTTAGTGTCTTAATAGAACGTCTGATTCTATACTTTGGAGTGGTGGTCAACAGGAGGCTATACTGGATTTCAAATGTTAACAAGTAATGATCTGAGAGCAGAGGACTCTGTGGCATAATAGACACATGTTCTACCAGGATGCCATGACTAATGATCAAATCAAGGGTATGGTTACAGACATGAGTAGGCCCGACTACATTCTGACATACACCTACAGAGTCAAGAATAGCTGCAAACGCTGTTTTTAAAGGATCATTATCCTTCTCCATATGAATGTTAAAATCACCCACAATAACGGCTTTGTCAGTACTGACCACCAGGTTTGTTAAGAAATCAGCAAATTCCTTAAGAAAATCACTGTACGGCCCAGGCGGTCTATACACAATAACCATGGTGATTTGGGGTGACGAACTAGAAAGAGATGAGCCAGCAAGGCTAAGAACAAGAGTTTCAAATGTGCTGAAACTCACACCACATTTCTCAGACACTCCTAAGTTGGACTGAAAAATTGCAGCAACACCACCACCTTTGCGATTTGGTCGCGGGTTATGGCTTATAACTGTATTCCGCTGGAGTAGATTCATTTAGTGCCATGAATTCATCTGGTTTAAGCCAGGTCTCAGTAAGGCACAGGGCACCAAGACTAAAATCAGTAATTATTTCATTTATTAATAGTGCTTTAGGGGCCAGTGATCTTATATTCAGAAGTCCAAGTTTAAGTTTAAATATTGCATCACAACTGTTTTCTAGTAACGGATTCATTGTGATTTTAATTAAGTTATTATGGCACACTCCACTGGTGGAATAGTCCTCCATGATTAAAGACGCGGGGAGCAGACACAGTCTCAATGAAATGAACCCTAGGCGACGACTCTAAGCGACTAGCAGGCGGTCGGTTTATGCCGGTTTGCCTGCCGCCTGGACTTGGCTCTAGTTAGTCAGCGATTTGCCTGTAGACTACGAGCTATGCTTTTAGACAGGAGGTCGGCACCAGCCCGCGAGGGGTGAATACCGTCCCTCTTCAAAAGCCCAGGCCTACCCCAGAACATCCTCCAGTTGTCTATATAACCTACACCATTTATCGGGCACCATTCCGACAGCCAGCGATGTAGCGACGATAATCTGCTGTACATTTCATCGCCACGTCTAGCAGGGATGGGGCCAGAGCACGTTACTGACACACACATCTTCTTCGCAATGTTGCACACCTCTTTAAAATTTGCCTTTGTGATCTCCGATTGCCTCAATCGGACATCATTAGTGCCGACGTGGATAACTATCTGAGAGTATTTACGTTTACTTTTAGCCAGCACTTTTAAATTTGCCGAGATGTCGGTCGCTCTGGCACCCGGGAGACAATTTACAATGGTCGCTGGAGTCGCTACTCTCACGTTTCTTAGAATAGAATCACCAATTATTAGAGCACTTTCAACAGGCGTCTCAGTGGGAGTTTCACTGAGTGGGGAGAACCTGTTGGAAACGCGGATAGGCGAATGGTGCCGGTGTAAGTTTGGTTTGGATTTGCGACTATGCCGCCGGGTCGTCACCCACTCGCCTTGCTGCGAAGGCTCTGCTGCCGGAGCAGGGGGAGACTTACTGGCTATCGCGGACATATCCGGAGCCGCTAACACTGAGTCAATAAAACTCTCATTCTCCTGAATGTTATGTAACGTCCGGATACGTCCCTCTAACACTACAATCTTCTCCGTCAGTCTAGCGACTAACTGACACTTCTCACATGTATAAATACCGCTAATGACTGGAGAAGAATAGCTAAACATATTACACTCAGAACACGGAACAGTAGACATGGCGTTGTACTTACGTAAACTGAGGCTGTAAGCTGGAAGCACCTTCTTAATTTAACGAAGATCGTGGGGTCGGTACTTGCGTAGGTGATTAATCCGTCGGGGACTGGGAAATTTTATTTATTTATTTTGGGAGGATTATTAATCTTGCGAAGCTTTTTCCCAATGACTTAACTCGAATTATTATTTAGGTGATATCTATGGTTT
>NW_026043218.1:0-49231 GCF_023856365.1 Brienomyrus brachyistius | reverse complement strand
CACGCCACAGCACAACCTTAAAAACACATCCAGCACAAATCACACTAGTGAATGACACAGCAAATCACAGCAATAAAAAAGACCCCTATGGGCAATCCAGCACCCAGACTACAGGTGCCAAAAGGCCCAGCCTGCCTAATAATGAACCCAAAATATACATACAACAAAGAAAAAGACACAAACAAAAAAGAAAATAAAACTAGCCAGCTGCTCCCACTAAACCCCGCTCCCGAGGCCACTAAGCCGGCTGGCTTGATAATACACGATACAACCTCAGATAAAACATATTAAAGCAACACCAGGGAGGTTTACAACCTGATCCTTAAAATTATCGACCCGTAATTCCACCTTGAAAACCCCTAAAGAACAGTAGTTTACCCCATGACTCACTGCCCCATTCAAACAAAAAAAAAACAGGTTTTTGGGGTAACCTTTAGGTCAGCTCTTCAAAACCAGGTATGAGGACTCTTCAGCTAATCAGTCCTCTAATTAGAAATCTAATTAGGGAGTTGCAGCGAAAACCTGCATACACACCGGCCCTTTGCGGATAAGATTGTTCACCCCTGAAACAAGCAAACAGAAAGGCTGCTACACTGCAAATTCAATATGCCCGCCGATGCTCCACCAAATCTATCAGGACCCTGCCTGTCTTTCCCGTGCCTGCTCCTTTGCCAATATGCCCTACCATCGGAACATGCACAGCCATCTCGCCCCGGCTATGCCTCCAGTCCGAACTGCAGTTCCTATACCTGCCTATAATTGCCTGGCTACAATCCATCCCCCAAAATGAAATTGATGACCCAACGATCACAGCTAAGAATTCTATCCCCAAACCACTGGTCTTCCTCCCCAACCGAACGATCATTCACTGACCGTGGTAACTTATAAGGGTTGGTATGATGACCAGTGGTGGACCTCACCGAACGTTTAACTGGTCTCTACACCTCGGGGGGGACATAACCTCCTCCATTATACGAGGCCTACTTGTGGATGCTCTATTGCGACCCCTCCCACCAGCCCTGTCCCCGTAAAATCACAGAGTCCTCATCCGATTCCATTTCTGTTGCCCCTGTGGGCAACCCAGACTCAGGAGACATTACCAGAACATCTTCCCCTGACATAACAACCCCCTGTGGTACTGGACGCAACTCTGTTCGGTGAACTTGACGGACAACCCCGTCCCCCTCCATTGGAGTTGCAGAGTAAACTGCACCCTGATCTTGGGGACACCGAACTACCATATACAAACAGGCATCCCAATGATCCTGTATTTTACCTCGAACATGGTTCCGCAAACACACCAGCTGACCTTCATCAAACCCCTAATCATTAACCAACTCATTGTGTTTCCGATTTCGTGGTGTGGCTTGTTCCTCCAACTAAGCCTTCACATACTCTTGAAGCACCTGCAAACTTTCCTGATGGTTTTGTACCCATTCCTCCAAAGGTCCACCATACTGACTGATCCCGGCAGGAGCCTGAAGATAGTGTATCGGTAATCGAGGCTCACAGCCAGACCTTAAATAAAAAGGCATCATCCAGTCATTTGGTGGGGTGTAGTATTGTAAGCTTCTCTGCTGGAGGAAGTGTGTGAAGCAAATTGTGCAAAAAAAATATTAAAGCAACACCAGGGAGGTTTACATCTAGATCCTTAAAATGATCGACCTGCAATTCCACCTTGAAAATCCAATTACCATATAAAGGATACAAGATGTAAAGATGACAAATGACATGGCACACATTTGTTGTTTAGACTGTTGTGTCAGGTTAATTGAAAGCTGAAGGATCTTAGTGTTTACTAGTCTAAGTAACAGAATGTCTAAACACTGTGCTTGCCTTTATGGGTTTTTAAGCAGAACATATAGGTATAGAAACATATTAACATTACGTTTCACGATTCACTGACTGGAGAATAGGAGAATATACACATCAATATTACTACTTAAGTTAACTAACCCTAATCCCAACCCCTATTGGCACGGAGCCCGCCAGGGTTCAGGTGAGATATAAATCTGTAATCTGTATCAATGGTTTTGCTATCCATACCCACCCTATTAATGTTAGCTTCCCAGGGTTTCTTGTTAGACAAGCTCTGTGTCTCTCTATACCCCCATTTACTGCACGACTGATTGTCCATTTATAAAGAATCAAATAGGGTGAAGATGGTTTTAGTTTACAATTACTCTGGAAGGTGACCAGATTAAAAAAAACTAAATACCATGCCTACGTGTATGTAATCTCCATCACAGTCCCCATTTTCCCCATAATCCTCGTTTTGATAGTGCCAATTTATGTAATGTGAGTTTTTTTTTTTTTTTAAAAAACTGTTATAGAAGAACATACTGGATGCCACATGTGTACAATTACCCCTTTCTAATTAGTGGGGTCCGTTGTGTCAGCTACAGCCTTTACTAACATACACATAAGTATACAGTCTTACAGCACTTTTGTTTTCCTTTTGTATTTAATGGTTTTCCATTTAGGGGGCAGCATGGTGGTGCAGTGGTTAGCACTGTTGCCTCACACCTCTAGGGCCCGGGTTCGAGTCTCCACCTGGGTCACATGTGTGTGGAGTTTGCATGTTCTACCCATGTCATCGTGGGGTTTCCTCCGGGTACTCTGGTTTCCCCCACAGTCCAAAAACATGCTGAGGCTAATTGGAGTTGCTAAATTGCCCATAGGAGTGTATGCGTGAGTGAATAGTGTGTGAGTGTGCCCTGCGATGGGCTGGCCCGCCATCCTGAGTTGTTCCCTGTCTCGTGCCCATTGCTTCCGGGATAGGCTCCAGACCCCCCGCGATCCAGTAGGATAAGCGGTTTGGAAAATGGATGGATGGATGGACAGTTTTCCATTTGAGGAATTAGCAAAAAACTGCAGTGCATGATGGGTAGGATCTAAAGGCTGCCTAACGCCCTTAATTTGTTTGCAATTTCGCCAGGTAGGCTACCTTCTTTAAACTGCGTTTTGCTAGACTACACATTTCGAGATGTTTTATTGTAGTCTTGGTAAATATATATATATAGTTTAGCCTAACCCAGCCACTTAAGGGAGCAAGCCAGCTCAGGTAGGTGCCAGTCCCAAGCCCGGATTAATGGAGAGGGTTGGCGTCAAGAAATAAAGAGAAATAAAGACAACTAATACTCCTAGTTTGCGAGATCTGACTGCAATGGCAGCACTGCTACAAGGGTGTGGATAAATCTATACAAATATCACCTGCATGCACATTACTTCTTTTACAATAACCAACTCCTGATCCATACTGTTAGTCGTGAAAAAAAAAACTATCGTGTACATAGAGGCCCTGTGTAAAAAGATAACTGCCAAGGAAAAGATCAAAAACATTTATTTCAAGGATACAAAGTTTTTATGGTCATGTACAGTGTACAGTGCAATTCTTATTTGATTAACTTGAATGTCTCCACAGACTAGACGATTAAACAAATAAAGCAGCGCAACATTACAATAACTAATAACAAATAAACAAAGCTCACGAGTACTATTACAGTATTTATATCATTTATTTAAACTTAATTTTACCAGGTAAATTAACTACAAAGCAGTTACCACTGCTTTACCTGCTTCTCGGGAGAAATAGCAGATATACGTCATGTATGTGACTAAATTCTTAAGCCAATAAGGGCAAAGTTGTGTCGTAATGGAGGCGGATCCAGTTTGTGCAGCCGGTTAAAGACACTACGGGCATGTAAATGGAGAACGAAATTATAGTTATACCGAATCTCCTACACACAATACCAAGGTTACCAACTTTGGTCAGCTGACCGGAGTGAGACGTTCAATTCCCGTAAGATTTCTTTGCGCCAGCCTGAGAGTCTGAAAACACGTCACACCAGATGCATGAGAGATGGAAACCTGGGATATTCAGTCGAATCAGATCAAATATGATGCTAAGTTAGTACTAAGTTAAAATATGTTCCGGACTTGTAACATGCACCCATGATTTGGAACAGTCAGCAGGCTGTCTCTGGCCACGCCCCCTACACTCGGTCCGGCCCCTGGCTTTTCCTGAATTCTGATTCCTTTAGATAAACATTGACTTCATTGATATTGTTATTGATTTATCGACAGACCATCATACTTTTTAGACGTTATAATAACAACACTCTATTGATCCCCAAAGAGAGAAATTCTCTCCTTGCCTGCCCCCTCTTACTGTCCATGATACACAAGCACATATGTAGAAAAACGTCAGCTTGGAAGCCAAGGCTGGACTTAACCTACTCTATTCTGGTATTCTGTTCTCCCAAGTAAGGCATCCCAAGTTCGAATCCAACTTCCGACAAAAGTTCTTCAATCGCTACAGCACAATTTGAGCCACTGATCGGCTTTAATTGCTTTGTTTTATTTTTGCGTTTCAGGCAAAACTACATAACACTTAAAGACACTTCGGGCATGCAAATGGAGAACGAAATTATAGTTATACCGAATCTCCTACACACAATACCAAGGTTACCAACTTTGGTCAGCTGGCCGGAGTGAGACGTTCAATTCCCGTAAGATTTCTTTGCGCCAGCCTGAGAGTCTGAAAACACGTCACACCAGATGCATGAGAGATGGAAACCTGGGATATTCAGTCGAATCAGATCAAATATGATGCTAAGTTAGTACTAAGTTAAAATATGTTCCGCACTTGTAACATGCACCCATGATTTGGAACAGCAGCATACCTGTCAAGGTTTGGATTTGAAAATAAAGGAAATTTTCCGGCACCCGCCGTGAGCCATCCCACCACCGCAACCAGGCTCCAGTATCCCTTACATTTTAAGACAGGAAATATAAAATAATATAAATTATATAAAATATAATATAAATATAAATTTAAATATATAAAATATATAAAATATATAAAATATATAAAATATATAAAATATATAAAATATATAAAATATATTTTTGGCCACAACCGGGATTCGAACCCCGGTCTCCCGTGTGAAAGGCGGCGAACTTACCACTACACTATCCAGCAACTATATAATATAATATATATATATATATATATATATATTATTATAAGGGAGATTTACGGGAAAATACTAATACGGGAGGACGGCGGGAAAGAGAAGTAAAATACGGTAGTTTCCCGGCCAAAACGGGAGACTTGACAGCTATGGTCAGCAGGCTGTCTCTGGCCACGCCCCCTACAGTCGGTCCGGCCCCTGGCTTTTCCAGCGTGTTCGCGAAAACGACTTCATTTATTTTCTTATTGATTTATCGACAGACCATCATACTTTTTAGACGTTATAATAACAACACTCTATTGATCCCCAAAGAGAGAAATTCTCTCCTTGCCTGCCCCCTCTTACTGTCCATGATACACAAGCACATATGTAGAAAAACGTCAGCTTGGAAGCCAAGGCTGGACTTAACCTACTCTATTCTGGTATTCTGTTCTCCCAAGTAAGGCATCCCAAGTTCGAATCCAACTTCCGACAAAAGTTCTTCAATCGCTACAGCACAATTTGAGCCACTGATCGGCTTTAATTGCTTTGTTTTATTTTTGCGTTTCAGGCAAAACTACATAACACTTAAAGACACTTCGGGCATGCAAATGGAGAACGAAATTATAGTTATACCGAATCTCCTACACACAATACCAAGGTTACCAACTTTGAGATGGAAACCTGGGATATTCAGTCGAATCAGATCAAATATGATGCTAAGTTAGTACTAAGTTAAAATATGTTCCGCACTTGTAACATGCACCCATGATTTGGAACAGCAGCATACCTGTCAAGGTTTGGATTTGAAAATAAAGGAAATTTTCCGGCACCCGCCGTGAGCCATCCCACCACCGCAACCAGGCTCCAGTATCCCTTACATTTTAAGACAGGAAATATAAAATAATATAAATTATATAAAATATAATATAAATATAAATATAAATATATAAAATATATAAAATATAAAATAACCATTTGTCATTTATTTTCTATTAATTTTTCATGTTCACTCATGCGGCTCTGTCATTCACTAATGACTTGGATTTTTCATGCCGACTGACATCGTTCCTTCCCCGTGGGAGACAAATCTTACAGAACGCGTGACCCATCCTGCTCCTCTTCAGGAAAGTAAATTCGTCATCTTCGTCATCACCCCTTAAAACAATTACTGAAGCGAGACGGCGCACGCGTTACGGCGACAGATTTAAATTGTGAGTGCACTATATCTCGTCGCAAATGGTGCTTAACCACGGCGGGTCTCAAGCACAGGAGACTCCCAATTTCTAAATGACACACACTTGGCTCACAGCGCAAAGTTGTGTTAAACTTGCTTTGTCTAAAGCAGGCACACACATACGAGTATGATCCTGATAGGTAACTAAGCTATCGGTCTTATGTCCAAGCGCAACATAATTTAGGTTAGAACCTCATAACAAGTATTCCCGTTCGCTAATAGAGAGATCTCTCCCAGGATATATAGAAACGGAGACACTCGTCCGAATTGAACCTGGAAACAAAGCGCTACATCTGAGAATCTCGTCAGACATAGGGTTAAAGTTTACTGCAGTTTAATACGAAAGAACTACAATGAAATCACCGAAAATAAAACAAAATAATATAACTACTAATAATAGAAATAAAAATAACTATAATAAGCCCATATGATCCCGCTTAAATGCCTTCAGATTGCCATGAGTGCGACTTTTGCAACCAGTTGACAGTAGCGCTTCTTCACTGCACGTTCGGTCATAAAAAGTTTAAATTGTGTGCTCAGAATAAGTTTAAACCTTGTGCCTTGTGATTATTAACCAATTTTTATGCTGAATGGTCGGCTCAAACTCAATTTCGAAACACCGTGAGTCTGTTAATGTGTGACTTAAATGGAACTCATTAATAACCAGTATCACATAATAACCTGGGTTAGAATAGAAGGCTTGTCCAACGAGCTGCGTCACCAGGTAATGTAAACGATCGGTAGCGAAGCTCCCCTCACGGCCAATGAGAGAGAGTCTCGCGATATTTCAGGCGAATTTGAGGTTTCAGAGCGTAGATCGCACAGGCAGGGATTCTTGTGAGCACTCAATGAACGGAGGCTGAAGTTGTGTAAAAGACATGCATTTATTCCTATAACTAACATAAGACAGACATTACACCTAACAAACAATAAACACGAAATAACGGAGTGGACACAAACAATGTAATCATGAAAATGCAATGACCAGATTTAAAATGAGTAACCTTAAAAGGGAAAATACTGTTCTGCAAAGCAAGCAATTTGTGGAAATACTGTCCTAAAGTAATATAGCAGGTGAATAGGAGTTTAGGTTGTTATAAATGAAAGGAAGTTTGTTTACTTGGTTGCAGAGTGGGGGGGGGGGGGTCTTGGCAGTTGGTTGCGGAGGCTGATGAGCTGATGGGTGATGGCACTCAGGGAGGCGCGGTGTTTGCAGCGGTTGTTGGAGTGGAGCCCCTCTGATTCCCTCTCCTGGTGAAGCTTGGGCTTGGTTGCAGTTCTCTGTCCAGCTGGGTCTTCACTGATAGGCTTCAGGAGGGCTTCTTGTGGGCTTCTCTTCTCTTGGGCTGATGTTCTCTGCCTCTCTTCGTGCTGATGGTCTTTTGTTTTCTCCTCCCTTCTGTTTCTCCTCTCCTGGCTTTGTTCTGAGGTGCCAGGTTTTATAGTGTAAAGTTCGTGAATAGGAGTGACCAGGAATTCGACTCCTGGACCAATGGCTGACCATCCATTTGGCGGGTTTTCGGAAGGGGGTCTGTATCAGTCCTTTTGAGATTTATGACCAGAGTGATTTCCCTTGTATTGATGATTTTCGTTAGGCTGGTGTAACTTTTGATATATTCACTTTCGTGGTAACCACTGACCAGATTTGGAAACTGGAGTGATTTTCCATCGGTTTGATACCAAACATGCCATAGCAGCCTAGCGGTTCACACCTCATACCATCTGTAATGATTAATTAATGATTACTTATATTATGTCGTTATGTTATATTACTCACACCTTATTTTATGCCTCACAATCTATATAATTGTAAATATACTGTGTAGCTGCTGGCGCGTTCCAAACTAAATCTCATTGTACTTACAATGTCAATAAAAACATCCATCCATCCATCTAGGCAGGCCAGTGTCGCCTCCATCCTTCCTGAAGTCAGTGATTCCTTTGTCTTTGTGCTGTTTAGTGCCAAATTGTTTGCTGAACTCCAACCTATCAGTTTCTGGACCTCATCTCTGTAAGCTGACTCATAAGAACCAAAGAGATTTACAAATGAGAGGAGGCCATTCGGCCCATCAAGCTCCTTTGAGGAGAACTTAGCTAATAGCTCAAAAATCTTATCTAGCTCTGATTTAAAAGAACCCAGGGTTTTAGCTTGTGTTACAATAACAGGAAGACTATTCCATACTCTAACTACACGCTGTGTACAGAAATGCTTCATGAAATTCGTTTTAAAATGTTCTCCAGCTAATTTCCACTTATGGCCACGAGTTCTGGTATTTAAACTAACATTGAAATAGCCATTTGGCTGAACAGCATCCAGACCTGTTAGAATCTTAAACACCTGGATTATGTCCCCCCTTAGTCTCCTTTGCTCGAGGCTAAACAGATTCAGCTCAGCTAACCTCTCCTCATTAGACATTCCTCTAAGACCAGGAATCATTCTCGTTGCCCTACGTTGCACCTTTTCCAAGGCAGCAATGTCCTTCTTAAGGTATGGTAACCAAACCCGCACACAATATTCTAGGTGGGGTCTTACCAAGGAATTATATTATCGTAGCATCACTTGCCTTGTCTTAAACTCCACACACCTAGAGATGCAATGTGCCTTCTCGCGTGGTGTTCCTGCAGAGGGAGTCTGTGAGTGCTGGAGATTGGGGGAGGGGGCAGTGTGGCTATGTCTGCTCTGTGTTCCTCCAGACGAGCAAAGAAGCTGTTTAGCTCCTTTGCTAAAAGGGCGTTGCTGTTAACAGTGACGGTGTTGTTGCCTTTGAAGTTTGTAATGTGTTGTATTCCCTGCCACACCCACTGTGGGTTGTTGTATGTGAAGTAGACCTCTATTTTCTGTTTCTCTGCCTGCCTGGCAACCTTGATGCCCCTATTCAGGTTAGCTCTGGCTGCACTCTGTGTTCTTGACTGCGCTGTCTTGTCCTGTAGTATTGTATTGTTGCTCTTGTGTTTATCTTGCACTTTCTCCCTCTGTTTGTGCTCCTTTCACTCTGTATAGTTCTATCTTGCCCGCACTTGTGTCATCTTGTGTTGTTTCTGTTTTTCTTCTTTGTGTTGCACCGTGGTCCAGGAGGAACAATGTTTCCTTTCACTGTGTACTGTGTATATTGCTGAAATAACAATAAACCCACTTGACCACCTGCCTCAATTCATCCTGAAGAGTTTTCCAATGTTGTTCAAAGGTCTGTTTGTTTCGAGTGAAGGACACGCCCCTGGACGTGCTGGATAAGGGGACCACAGATCAGTGTCCTCAGTCCTGCTTCTCCCTTCAAAGCTGAGAGGAAGATGACCCGCCTGCTGCTTCTGGTTTTGGCTTATGGAGCTCTGCTTATCTCCACAGAGGCCCAGCAAGATTACCACAGTCTCCCTGCACTCACAAGACGGCCATTAAACTCGCAGTCGAAAATGCTCATCAAGGAACCCGTCAGCACATGAATTTCTATAACATCCAGGGCCGTCCGAAGGTAACTGCTGAGAAAGTGTTTACAAAAGTGTGAAACTTTCATCATCTGCAAGCTGAACTAATGAGTATCACATTGATTTTGATGTTTTAATTTCAATGCATATGATGCTTAATGTCTCTTCACAATGAAAGTGATGGTTGTATATCTCAGCCCTGGTCAATTTTACCTTCTCACAGTTTCTCTCTGAATCTGCTGCAGTCAAGTCTGTGACAGTTTGCCATTTTTTGGGTGATTATTGTTTGTTATATTGCCTTTAAAACAGTTGTAGGCAATTTTGTATATAACGTGTTTATGTGATTTAGATCAGCAGTGAATACATTGACATTGAGATTCTCTTGAGAGCAACAAAATGTCCAAAGTCAACTGCAACAGACCATCGGGCTGACTGTATTTTCATGGACAAGAGGGTAAGTAAAGAGTCACTGTGACTGTGAGCATTGGACATATCAGTTAGCAAATTAATTTAGGTTCATGTTAACTTTTTTGATGCCCTGCGGGGGAAAGTTAGCCAACAATAAAGTAACAAATACATAGGTGGCCTCAAAGAGCCAGTTCCTTCACCTTATTCTCAAATTTTAGTAGGTTTACAGGCTTAAAGGCTGGATTACCAGGCAGAAGCAAATGCTAATCATCTGAGGGGTGACCTGTAGATTATGCTTCGAGCTATGAACCCTAGCTGGCCTTATTTAAAGACCTGTGGGCTGTACTACAAAGCGGGTTTTACATACCCAGAGTTAACTCAATCGAGCCAGGTTAACTAAAACTCATTGTTGAAATCAGCCTTAAATGGCAGTGTGGTGTTTTGTGGTGAAAGGGCAGGACTTAACTCTTGTTTTAATTAGAAAGCCAGTAATTAAACCTGGTCAGAGCAGGGTAGATGTGCAGTGTGAATTACCCTTTAAATTTACCTCTTTAAATAGTGAACTACAGGACCACTTAGCTTGATCGGAGGACAGTATTTTAATACAGAGCAGTGTTCAGTTAAACGGGATTTGTTGTTCATACTTTTAGATGAACTTGCTTTGTATAATATAGCCTTATGGTGACCCTGCTTTGGAAGCTCTTTCCTCTAAAATTGTTCTGTGTCATTAAACCCTGCACTCCAGCAGCTCTGCCTTAAATCATTAGATATATCTTTACTACACCTTCTCTCACTGTATTTATTGCCCACCACTCTTTAAATACTGTTTTTGTGTGTCTGTGTGTTTTTGCAGCCATTCATTAACTGTAGAGTTTGCAGCAGACGGTCTGGTAATGATCTTACACATCCATCAAATGACTGTGTACCAAACAAGAAAGTGGATGAAGTAAGTGTAGAGAGTCTTAGCATTATGGAAATGTAACAGGTGTGTGAATTGTGTCTAAACATGTGGTTAAACTTTGATTGTGTTTGTACATGCAAAAATTTGATCAGAGTACTGTTTATTAATGACAATGTTACTTTTAATCTGAACAACAGTGGCAGCACCAAGGAAAAGCTTGGGGGGGGGGCTCTAGCTCCTCCTCCAATGACCATAGTACCCCCACAGCACCCCCAAAATATTGGTTTCATTTTTTCTTTAACTATCTGTAAAATCTGTATATTGTGTAAGACATTTTTGCGGTTTTTACAGCATACTTGTAGTGTATTTTTTCTTCAAAGTACACATAGAGGCTCTGTGAGCTAGACGTTAGAATTTTATATTTTATCCTATTTTATCCATGCTGTAGCTTATCGTGCTGTGTGCTTCTATACACCATCTACATAAGCTGAAAAGCTAAAGCACCCGGTCTAAATAATCTCACTCCCCTATAGCACCTGTAGCATTAAGTCACTGGCGCTGCCACTGCTGAATAAACGACTCCAATCTGACTAAACCGCTTAACTTTTCCTCCCCATGTTACATTTCAGGACAAACGACGTAATATGTGTCCTTCTGATAAACCTCTTCTCAGACCTAAAACTGCCTTGGCTTCCAAGGACACTAAAGAAGCTGAAGGAGACCGTCTGGCTGTTTCTGATGGCTGATGGTCCTGCAATGTGGACCAGAGGAGGAAACTGGGAGGGAAAATGCTTTGCTTTATATCATGCCCACCCAAAGCCCCCAGTGAGTAAGCCATAGGCGCCGATAGCATGGAAAAACTCCCAAGAAGGAAGAAACCTTGGGAGGGACCAAACTCAAAGGGGGAGCCCATCCTCCTGGGGCCGGCAAAGTGTAGGTGCAGGATCACAAAAAAACTTGACGAGAGAAACGAGAGAATTCGACTGTCCCTCACAAAAACTGTAAAGTTTTAGTGGCTAAATTGCTTTTTCTATGCCTTTTCAAACAGGAGGAGATTTGTTTGGCTATACGTAGAAATTTTCTATACAATTTAGACAGCACAGAATCATTAACCTACTTTAATGCATTTATTAATACAACCACATATTTCACACATTTTGACATCAGTCATGCAGTGAAGATACAGTCTCTTTATTTCTTGACGCCAACCCTCCCCATTAATCCGGGCTTGGGACCGACACCTAGTTGAGCTGGCTTTCTCCCTTAAGTGGCTGGGTTAGGCTAAACTATGTACATATTTATGAAGACTACTATAAATTTATAAAGACCTCCCTAAATATGTAGTCTAACAAAACGCAGTTTAAAGAAGGTAGCCTACCTGGTAAACAAAGAAATTAAAAGGCCCACAGCATATAATCGGGCTATATCCAAGCAGTTTTTAAGAACGTAACCTACATGGCGAAATTGAATTACTTTCTGGACCAACAAACGCAACCAGACATGAACATTATGCACCTTCCTAGTCTTGATGTATGTCGTCATACAGATGAGGACGTTAAGGCAGCCTTTAGGTCCGACCCATCATGCACTGCAGTTTTTTGCAAATTCCTCAGATGGAAAACCATTAAATACCTCTTCTATTACCTTATATTACCTTATATTCATGTAATAAATATACAAATATCAATTAGTTGGAAATCAGCCAGACAGACGTAATTACTACAAATGGTTTCCACTGTATTTGTGACTCTGAGTGCCGCAGGCTTGGATGCAGTGCCGCACCATTTTGTAAGGCATGCACTGGCCAATCATGTAGCACTTCTCTCATAAATATTAATGAGACATCACCTACCACCCTGCAAAAAAGAAATTTGCCGCTCGTCCCCCTGCACATGAACCAACATGGCTGTGTCAACCAGCGGAGCTCCGGAGCCTCTGGAGAAACACGCGGCAAAAAGGCTCGCATACGGTCTTCCAGAGTTTGGGAATACTTCAGTCATGACACCTTTTCTGCGCCTCTACTGTAGCTGGCGTTAATGACGCTGTTTCAGCCATTTTATATTTTCTGTTTACTTATTCTGTCATGTAAGACTGAGACAAATTATCGTTTACGACTATTCTTACACACTGTAGCCTGACTTGCTGACTTAAGTAAGCTTAACTATAAGCTACCTTTGCTAGTGTTTGTGAATAACATGTTTCTCTAGTTATGAAATTATTCCATGTTTTAGCATCTGTTTCAACATTAAAGTCAAATTGGTATATTGAAATATGTAAAAACTATTGAACTATTAGCTTAAGTCTAACATAGAAAATCCTACTGAATCTCTTAAGATTTTCCTTTTTTGTTAATGCACTAATGTTTAAGAAGTGTCTTAAATTGAATTTCAGATTTGTGTGTGGGTGGGAGTGGGTGAATTGTATTAAATTCATACATTCATTCTTTTGGCTCAGACATTACTGACCTAAAACAAATTGAGGCATTGGGTAAGTGCTTAAATTAGCTACTAAATGGCAAAAAATATTCTAAATATCACATTTTCCATTCTTCGGTATAATTTTAATGAATCACCTATGCTGCCAAACATTAACGCATAGATTGTCACAACACTCTATGTTTTAGTTCTTCTTTATGTGTATAGGACGGTGTGATGGTTCTGGTGGTGGGTGTGGCCGACGCTGCTCGCGATGTTTGGCTATGCTGCAGTCCCAGGGACCAAGTTGGAACACATTTCCACCTTCAAGCTTAGGTGGAAAAACGGCACCGAGACCCAGCAGCAGGACAACTTCTTGTCCAGACAACCAGCCCTGCTTCATCATTGAAGTAAGCCCTGTGAACAGGAGCGAGATGTACTTCTGCAGTGGATGTTATAGCGGAAAGAACATCCCCATCCTCACGTCTGCCGGAGTGCCCCCTCAAGTGGGTGTGTGACTTAACTCGATGGATGAATTGGACAGAATGTACTGTTACTAGAGGTCGACCGATATGGGTTTTTCAAGTCAAGGGTCAGGCGATGGCCGATATATGCTGCTGATTTTTTTTGGCCGATAATTGGACGTTTTCCCCTCTATTTGCATGGTAAAATATCACACTAATAATAACAAACGATACACAAAATTTCTCAATTTAGCATTTATTGAATACTCAACTTGGAAACAATAACACATTTATAAACAATAAAAATAGCAGCATCAGAATCTCTGTTAGTGCACAATATAGCAGCAAACTCCTCATGTTTGACGGAAGGAAATTTGTAAACAATACAAAAAGGAATAAGCATGTTATCTTTAGTTGTAATCCCACTTCCAGTCCCTGAGTCTTACTCACCACACTCATACTTCACAGCAAACAGACAGCAGTTAATTAACCAGAAGAGAAAAATGCAAAAACACAACAGAACTTGTAAATAATAACAAACTAATAGACAATAAAAATAGCAGCATCAGAATCTCTATTAGTGCCAAATATAGCAGCAAACTCCTCATGTCTGACGGAAGGAAAATTTGTAAATACACAAAGGAATGAGCACATCTTCAGTTTTAATCCCATTTCCAGTCCCTGAGTCTTCCTCATCCCACAAGCAGGCAAGGCATGTCACCCCGGTTGTGTGACACTTATTTTATATAATAAAATAAGTGCCCCCTGCGGCCCCAGAGCCCGAGCAGCCGTCTCCGCTGCCTGCAGCTACCGCGCCCACGTCCGAGGCGCTTTCCCTGCCTGCAGCTCCCGGGCAGGCGCCCCTCTGCAGCCTGCAGCTCCAGTCCCTGGCCCCACTCCAGTCCCTTCTCCCCCTGTGACTCTGGTACCCTCACCCCGACGAGCCCGACCCCGGCCGCAGGTCCTTATGTCTGTGTCCCATAAGGGGAGAGGACACAGACGCACGGCTGGGGTCCCACCCGCCCAGCCCCCTGGCTCGCCCTCCCTCGCCGGCGCTAGGGCTTGGTCGGCACCTGCGGGTCCTGGCCCTCCGGGTCGGCTGTCGTCTGCGGGTCCCCCTCCGCGGCCTCGTCGCCCTGCCTCGGTCCCTCCTCCGGCGTCTTATCGGTTGCCTGCGGGCCCCCCGACGGCGGCTCCTCATTCGCCTGCTGGTCCTCCCGCTCTGGCGTGTCGGAGGACGTCGCCGTCTGCTGCGGCTCCCCCTCTCTCCTTGCCCTCGCCAGGGTCCCTTCCAGCTCCTTCGTCCCCTTCCCTGGTCTCCCCTCCGACTCCCTCCTTCGTCCCTGCGTCTGTCCCTCACCCCGTCTCCTCGGCCCCTCCGGCTCCGGCCTCCCGGCCGCCTGCAGCCCTTCCGGCTGCCTCCCGTCGCCCGCTGGGTCTCCCTCGGGCTCCTCTTGGTTCCCCCTCCTTCTCTCCCTGGCCTCCCGTCTTTGTCCCTCCTGCCTCTGCTCCCCCTCGCTTTGTTCCTCCTGTCTCTGTCCCTCCTCTCTTTGTCCCTCGTCCCTCTGGCTTCTGCTCCTCTTTCCCCGATGTTCCCTTCGTTCACTCCCGGTCCTTTTGTCCTGCCTGTTCCCTCCGTGTCCCCCTTTCTGATCTGTTTCTCTGCCTTTCCTGTCTTATGTCAAGTCTTGTCCTGGCTCCTTCCCCTGTGCCAGTTCTGTCTGTCCGTTCTGTTCCCTGTCCCTCATTAATGAGGTTTTATATAGATATACATATATGCCCGGCTTGTCCGCTCCTCGTGTGTGCCACGCCCCCTGATTACCCACGTGTGCTTCCCTGATCGTCTCCTGCTTTGCCCGATTACTTTGATTAGTCATGACCTATTTTAAGTCCTGGTCTTACCTGTTTGCCCTGTCCGTCATTGTAGTTTGTCAATGCCTGCGTTCCGTCCTGCTCTACCCGCTCCGTTTCCCCGATTAAAGACCCGTTTTCACAAACACAAAAAAAACTATATGTATACATATACATACACTGAACAATAATATAAACGCAACACTTTTGTTTTTGCTCCCATTTTTCATGAGATGGACTTAAAGATCTACAATTCATTCCAGATACACAATATTACCATTTCTCTCAAACATTTCTCACAAATCAGTCTAAATGTGTGATAGTGAGCACTTCTGCTTTGCTGAGATAATCCATCCCACCTCACAGGTGTGCCACATCAAGATGCTGATCTGACATCATGGGTAGTGCACAGGTGTACCTTATACTGCCCACAATAAAAGGCCACCCTGGAATGTGCAGTTTTGTCTCACAGCAAAATGCCACAGATGCCACAAGCATTGAGGGAGCGTGCAATTGGCATGCTGACAGCAGGAATGTCAACCAGATCTGTTGCTCGTGCATTGAATGTTCATTTCTCAACCATAAGCCGTCTCCAAAGGCGTTTCAGAGAATATGGCAGTACATCCAACCGGCCTCACAACCGCAGACCACGTGTACCCACACCAGCCCAGGACCTCCACATCCAGCAGGTTCACCTCCAAGATCGTCTGAGACCAGCCACTCAGACAGATGATGCACGGCCCCATGTTGCAAGGATCTGTACACAGTTCTTGGAAGCTGAAAATGTCCCAGTTCTTGCATGGCCAGCATACTCACCGGACATGTCACCCGTTGAGCATGTTTGGGATGTGCTTGACCGGCGTATACGACAGCGTGTACCAGTTCCCACTAATATCCAACAACTTCGCACAGCCATTGAAGAGGAGTGGACCAACATTCCACAGGCCACAATTGACAATCTGATAAACTCTATGCGAAGAAGATGTGTTGCATTGTATGAGGCAAATGGTGGTCACACCAGATACTGACCGGTTCTGAGTCCCCAGACCCCCAATAAAGCAAAAAACTGCACATTCCAGGGTGGCCTTTTATTGTGGGCAGTATAAGGTACACCTGTGCACTACCCATGATGTCAGATCAGCATCTTGATGTGGCACACCTGTGAGGTGGGATGGATTATCTCAGCAAAGCAGAAGTGCTCACTATCACACATTTAGACTGATTTGTGAGAAATGTTTGAGAGAAATGGTAATATTGTGTATCTGGAATGAATTGTAGGTCTTTAAGTCCATCTCATGAAAAATGGGAGCAGAAACAAGAGTGTTGCGTTTATATTTTTGTTCAGTATATATATTTATGGGTGTATCGAGACTAGATGGTCAGTATGGATAACTAAGGTGCACTAAAACTGGGTGAGCAGGCAAGGCATGTCACCCAGGTTGTGTGACAATTATTTATATAAATGTATATATGTATATATATATTCCATCCACCATCCCTCCTTTACGGAGAACTGCGTTATTTTTATTGTCCATTACGAAAAAAATAAAAAACTATATATATATATATATATATATACATATATATTTATGGGTGTATCGAGACTAGATGGTCATTATGGATAACTAAGGTGCACTAAACCTGGGTGAGCAGGCAAGGCATGTCACCCAGGTTGTGTGACAATTATTTTATATAAATGTATATATATATATATATATTCCATCCACCATCCCTCCTTTACGGAGAACTGCGTTATTTTTCTTTTCTATTGCTAATAAAAAAACTATATATATGTACATATATATATATATATATATATATATATATTATATATATATATATATATATATATATATATATGGGTGTATCGAGACTAGATGGTCAGTATGGATAACTAAGGTGCACTAAAATTGGGTGAGCAGGCAAGGCATGTCACCCAGGTTGTGTGACAATTATTTTATATATATGCATATACATATTCCATCCACCATCCCTCCTTTATGGAGAACTGCGTTATTTTTATTGTCTATTGCAAAAAAAAAACAGAAAAACTATATATATATATATATATATATATATATATATATATATATATATATACATATATATTCATGGGTGTATCGAGACTAGATGGTCATTCTGGATAACTAAAGTGCACTAAAATTGGGTGAGCAGGCAAGGCATGTCACCCAGGTTGTGTGACAATTATTTTATATAAATGTATATATATATATATATATATATATATATATATATATATATATATTCCATCCACCATCCCTCCTTTACGGAGAACTGCGTTATTTTTCTTTTTTATTGCTAATAAAAAAACTATATATATATACATATATATTTATGGGTGTATCGAGACTAGATGGTCATTATGAATAACTAAGGTGCACTAAAACTGGGTGAGCAGGCAAGGCATGTCACCCAGGTTGTGTGACAATTATTTTATATAAATGTATATATATATATATATATTCCATCCACCATCCCTCCTTTACGGAGAACTGCGTTATTTTTCTTTTCTATTGCTAATAAAAAAAACTATATATATATGTACATATATATATATATATGGGTGTATCGAGACTAGTTGGTCATTATGGATAACTAAGTTGCACTAAAATTGGGTGAGCAGGCAAGGCATGTCACCCAAGTTGTGTGACAATTATTTTATATATATGTATATATATATTCCATCCACCATCCCTCCTTTATGGAGAACTGCGTTATTTTTATTGTCTATTGCAAAAAAAAAAACAAAAAAAACTATATATATATATACATATATATTTATGGGTGTATCGAGACTAGATGGTCATTATGAATAACTAAGGTGCACTAAAACTGGGTGAGCAGGCAAGGCATGTCACCCAGGTTGTGTGACAATTATTTTATATATATGTATATATATATTCCATCCACCATCCCTCCTTTACGGAGAACTGCGTTATTTTTATTGTCTATTGCAAAAAAAAAAACAAAAAAAACTATATATATATATACATATATATATATGGGTGTATCGAGACTAGAAGGTCATTATGCATAACTAAAGTGCACTAAAATTGGGTGAGCAGGAAAGGCATGTCACCCCAGTTGTGTGACAATTATTTTATATATATGTATATATATATATATATTCCCTCCACCACCCCTCCTCTACGGAGGACTGCTTTATTTTTATTTCCATTGCAAAAATAAAAAATTTTAAACACAAAAAAAAAAAAAAACGAAAATAATAATAATAAAAATAATTTTGAATGTGTATTCAAATAAGTTTGAATGTGTGTGAACTATATATAAATATATATATACACATGCATATACAGAAATATATACACACACACACATATATATATATATATACACACACACACACAGACACACACTCACATAAACACATACACACACTGTGTACAGTCTTATGCAAAGGTTTGGCACCCCTTGACAAATAACATCTTTTCAATTACAAAAGCAACAATATCAGTTAATACAGTCTCTTTAGGAACTGGGGGAAAAATACACAATATTTTCAGCAAACATTGATGAATAGTTACTTTTTATGCCATAAATTGAACAAAATTACAAAATAAAAACATTATTATGGCACTCTGCAAAAGTTTGGGCACCCTACGTAATCAGTACTTAGTAACACCTCCTCTGCCAGATATCACAGCTTACAAGCGCTTCTTATAGCCAGCTGAAAGGCTTTCAGTTCTTGTACTTGGGATTTTCTCACATTCTTCCTTGCAAAAGGCTTCTAGTTCTGTAATATTCTAATATATCAAGGGCTGTATTGTCAAATAGGAGATCGGCAGCATTCTCCCACCTGAGAAAACTGTACTACAATGCCCTTGATAGTGTGTAGAAACACACTCGTCAGCTCTAGTCCTCCTGTAACAACGCAAAAGGACTGGCAACCCTCAGGTATTTATGCGTGCGATTGTATGATAAATTCACCCTGACAGTCTCACACTTCTCTTGGTACCAACAGGTCTCATGGAATATATAAAAGGCAACTGCAACAATTATACTCGGCACTAAACATCGAGGCATGGAAATGCAGCAGAGCTTGTGTATTTCTCAGGATGCATTCTAGTAAAATGCCCGGAAAATGAGCTAAAGACATATTTCAAGGGGCACTATATAAAACCGATGGAAATTTTACTGATTAAATAAAAGGAAAAGCATCGTTTGAAAAATCACAAATGTTTCTAAGATTCAGATTCAATGCATCGCTTTTTGACCACATCATAGCGATGAACACATCATTGTTCCTGACAATGTCCTAATACAGAAATAAAACTTTATGTTGGTAAACTCAAAAAGCCTTCAGCTGTCACACTGGCTAACGATCTCAAACGATTATAAAGCAGCATTTTGAAAAGCGCTGTTTTAAAATAACAGATACAACACTTACCTTGTCTTCTGGCCAAATGCTTTTCACGGCTTGGCACTCCAACGGTGCTGAAACGAAATTTGTATTTCCTCCTACCTCGTTGGCCCTTCAGTTCTTCTTTTCTCCCTTTGGATGTTTTTTTCCTTCTTCTTTGGATATTGTTTTTTATTTTTGTTTGTTTTTTTTTACTTTGCATGTTTTTCCTTCTTCGGATATTATTTTTTTGGCTTATTTTTTTAGACGATGTTTTTTTCGTCTTCTTTAAAAATTGATTTTTTTCGTCTTCTTTAAATATTGTTTTTTTTTTCATCCTTTTGATGTTGTTTTACGGAACAAGAGCCGTACAGTGCTACTCTATCAGGAGGTAGCGCCAACTGAACGCCTTGAAGCAGTACCCAGCTCTTTTATAGGGAGCGTCAACCCGAAGTCAAGTTCTAGAACGTTGCACTCACTTTTCATTGGTTTCCCAGCTATGCTGTCAGAATAATGTTTGCTGATTGGTCGAAAATTTTAAAACGTACCCGAGTACTGTAAAAAAAACTCAAGATCTTGCTACCCTACGGAGCACCCATAAGGTGATTTTTTTTATACGTTATATGCAGCTATTTGTAGCAGGCCGTAATTAGACTAATCCACCCTTTGTCAATAAAGCCAACAAGAGAACAGGTTGCCCAAAGTTTGCTCAGGTACACGCCACAGCACAACCTTAAAAACACATCCAGCACAAATCACACTAGTGAATGACACAGCAAATCACAGCAATAAAAAAGACCCCTATGGGCAATCCAGCACCCAGACTACAGGTGCCAAAAGGCCCAGCCTGCCTAATAATGAACCCAAAATATACATACAACAAAGAAAAAGACACAAACAAAAAAGAAAATAAAACTAGCCAGCTGCTCCCACTAAACCCCGCTCCCGAGGCCACTAAGCCGGCTGGCTTGATAATACACGATACAACCTCAGATAAAACATATTAAAGCAACACCAGGGAGGTTTACAACCTGATCCTTAAAATTATCGACCCGTAATTCCACCTTGAAAACCCCTAAAGAACAGTAGTTTACCCCATGACTCACTGCCCCATTCAAACAAAAAAAAAACAGGTTTTTGGGGTAACCTTTAGGTCAGCTCTTCAAAACCAGGTATGAGGACTCTTCAGCTAATCAGTCCTCTAATTAGAAATCTAATTAGGGAGTTGCAGCGAAAACCTGCATACACACCGGCCCTTTGCGGATAAGATTGTTCACCCCTGAAACAAGCAAACAGAAAGGCTGCTACACTGCAAATTCAATATGCCCGCCGATGCTCCACCAAATCTATCAGGACCCTGCCTGTCTTTCCCGTGCCTGCTCCTTTGCCAATATGCCCTACCATCGGAACATGCACAGCCATCTCGCCCCGGCTATGCCTCCAGTCCGAACTGCAGTTCCTATACCTGCCTATAATTGCCTGGCTACAATCCATCCCCCAAAATGAAATTGATGACCCAACGATCACAGCTAAGAATTCTATCCCCAAACCACTGGTCTTCCTCCCCAACCGAACGATCATTCACTGACCGTGGTAACTTATAAGGGTTGGTATGATGACCAGTGGTGGACCTCACCGAACGTTTAACTGGTCTCTACACCTCGGGGGGGACATAACCTCCTCCATTATACGAGGCCTACTTGTGGATGCTCTATTGCGACCCCTCCCACCAGCCCTGTCCCCGTAAAATCACAGAGTCCTCATCCGATTCCATTTCTGTTGCCCCTGTGGGCAACCCAGACTCAGGAGACATTACCAGAACATCTTCCCCTGACATAACAACCCCCTGTGGTACTGGACGCAACTCTGTTCGGTGAACTTGACGGACAACCCCGTCCCCCTCCATTGGAGTTGCAGAGTAAACTGCACCCTGATCTTGGGGACACCGAACTACCATATACAAACAGGCATCCCAATGATCCTGTATTTTACCTCGAACATGGTTCCGCAAACACACCAGCTGACCTTCATCAAACCCCTAATCATTAACCAACTCATTGTGTTTCCGATTTCGTGGTGTGGCTTGTTCCTCCAACTAAGCCTTCACATACTCTTGAAGCACCTGCAAACTTTCCTGATGGTTTTGTACCCATTCCTCCAAAGGTCCACCATACTGACTGATCCCGGCAGGAGCCTGAAGATAGTGTATCGGTAATCGAGGCTCACAGCCAGACCTTAAATAAAAAGGCATCATCCAGTCATTTGGTGGGGTGTAGTATTGTAAGCTTCTCTGCTGGAGGAAGTGTGTGAAGCAAATTGTGCAAAAAAAATATTAAAGCAACACCAGGGAGGTTTACATCTAGATCCTTAAAATGATCGACCTGCAATTCCACCTTGAAAATCCAATTACCATATAAAGGATACAAGATGTAAAGATGACAAATGACATGGCACACATTTGTTGTTTAGACTGTTGTGTCAGGTTAATTGAAAGCTGAAGGATCTTAGTGTTTACTAGTCTAAGTAACAGAATGTCTAAACACTGTGCTTGCCTTTATGGGTTTTTAAGCAGAACATATAGGTATAGAAACATATTAACATTACGTTTCACGATTCACTGACTGGAGAATAGGAGAATATACACATCAATATTACTACTTAAGTTAACTAACCCTAATCCCAACCCCTATTGGCACGGAGCCCGCCAGGGTTCAGGTGAGATATAAATCTGTAATCTGTATCAATGGTTTTGCTATCCATACCCACCCTATTAATGTTAGCTTCCCAGGGTTTCTTGTTAGACAAGCTCTGTGTCTCTCTATACCCCCATTTACTGCACGACTGATTGTCCATTTATAAAGAATCAAATAGGGTGAAGATGGTTTTAGTTTACAATTACTCTGGAAGGTGACCAGATTAAAAAAAACTAAATACCATGCCTACGTGTATGTAATCTCCATCACAGTCCCCATTTTCCCCATAATCCTCGTTTTGATAGTGCCAATTTGTGTAATGTGAGTTTTTTTTTTTTTTTAAAAACTGTTATAGAAGAACATACTGGATGCCACATGTGTACAATTACCCCTTTCTAATTAGTGGGGTCCGTTGTGTCAGCTACAGCCTTTACTAACATACACATAAGTATACAGTCTTACAGCACTTTTGTTTTCCTTTTGTATTTAATGGTTTTCCATTTAGGGGGCAGCATGGTGGTGCAGTGGTTAGCACTGTTGCCTCACACCTCTAGGGCCCGGGTTCGAGTCTCCACCTGGGTCACATGTGTGTGGAGTTTGCATGTTCTACCCATGTCATCGTGGGGTTTCCTCCGGGTACTCTGGTTTCCCCCACAGTCCAAAAACATGCTGAGGCTAATTGGAGTTGCTAAATTGCCCATAGGAGTGTATGCGTGAGTGAATAGTGTGTGAGTGTGCCCTGCGATGGGCTGGCCCGCCATCCTGAGTTGTTCCCTGTCTCGTGCCCATTGCTTCCGGGATAGGCTCCAGACCCCCCGCGATCCAGTAGGATAAGCGGTTTGGAAAATGGATGGATGGATGGATGGACAGTTTTCCATTTGAGGAATTAGCAAAAAACTGCAGTGCATGATGGGTAGGATCTAAAGGCTGCCTAACGCCCTTAATTTGTTTGCAATTTCGCCAGGTAGGCTACCTTCTTTAAACTGCGTTTTGCTAGACTACACATTTCGAGATGTTTTATTGTAGTCTTGGTAAATATATATATATAGTTTAGCCTAACCCAGCCACTTAAGGGAGCAAGCCAGCTCAGGTAGGTGCCAGTCCCAAGCCCGGATTAATGGAGAGGGTTGGCGTCAAGAAATAAAGAGAAATAAAGACAACTAATACTCCTAGTTTGCGAGATCTGACTGCAATGGCAGCACTGCTACAAGGGTGTGGATAAATCTATACAAATATCACCTGCATGCACATTACTTCTTTTACAATAACCAACTCCTGATCCATACTGTTAGTCGTGAAAAAAAAAACTATCGTGTACATAGAGGCCCTGTGTAAAAAGATAACTGCCAAGGAAAAGATCAAAAACATTTATTTCAAGGATACAAAGTTTTTATGGTCATGTACAGTGTACAGTGCAATTCTTATTTGATTAACTTGAATGTCTCCACAGACTAGACGATTAAACAAATAAAGCAGCGCAACATTACAATAACTAATAACAAATAAACAAAGCTCACGAGTACTATTACAGTATTTATATCATTTATTTAAACTTAATTTTACCAGGTAAATTAACTACAAAGCAGTTACCACTGCTTTACCTGCTTCTCGGGAGAAATAGCAGATATACGTCATGTATGTGACTAAATTCTTAAGCCAATAAGGGCAAAGTTGTGTCGTAATGGAGGCGGATCCAGTTTGTGCAGCTGGTTAAAGACACTACGGGCATGTAAATGGAGAACGAAATTATAGTTATACCGAATCTCCTACACACAATACCAAGGTTACCAACTTTGGTCAGCTGACCGGAGTGAGACGTTCAATTCCCGTAAGATTTCTTTGCGCCAGCCTGAGAGTCTGAAAACACGTCACACCAGATGCATGAGAGATGGAAACCTGGGATATTCAGTCGAATCAGATCAAATATGATGCTAAGTTAGTACTAAGTTAAAATATGTTCCGGACTTGTAACATGCACCCATGATTTGGAACAGTCAGCAGGCTGTCTCTGGCCACGCCCCCTACACTCGGTCCGGCCCCTGGCTTTTCCTGAATTCTGATTCCTTTAGATAAACATTGACTTCATTGATATTGTTATTGATTTATCGACAGACCATCATACGTTTTAGACGTTATAATAACAACACTCTATTGATCCCCAAAGAGAGAAATTCTCTCCTTGCCTGCCCCCTCTTACTGTCCATGATACACAAGCACATATGTAGAAAAACGTCAGCTTGGAAGCCAAGGCTGGACTTAACCTACTCCTTAGGGTTCAACTGGAAACTGCCCCATGGCCGAGCGGTCTAAAGCCTCCTGCGCAGCGAAAATGGCCTTTCAAAGTAAGGGGTATTCTGTTCTCCGAAGTAAGGCGTGGGTTCGAATCCAACTTCCGACAAAAGTTCTTCAATCGCTACAGCAGAATTTGAGCCACTGATCGGCTTTAATTGCTTTGTTTTATTTTTGCGTTTCAGGCAAAACTACATAACACTTAAAGACACTACGGGCATGTAAATGGAGAACGAAATTATAGTTATACCGAATCTCCTACACACAATACCAAGGTTACCAACTTTGGTCAGCTGACCGGAGTGAGACGTTCAATTCCCGTAAGATTTCTTTGCGCCAGCCTGAGAGTCTGAAAACACGTCACACCAGATGCATGAGAGATGGAAACCTGGGATATTCAGTCGAATTAGATCAAATATGATGCTAAGTTAGTACTAAGTTAAAATATGTTCCGGACTTGTAACATGCACCCATGATTTGGAACAGTCAGCAGGCTGTCTCTGGCCACGCCCCCTACACTCGGTCCGGCCCCTGGCTTTTCCTGAATTCTGATTCCTTTAGATAAACATTGACTTCATTGATATTGTTATTGATTTATCGACAGACCATCATACGTTTTAGACGTTATAATAACAACACTCTATTGATCCCCAAAGAGAGAAATTCTCTCCTTGCCTGCCCCCTCTTACTGTCCATGATACACAAGCACATATGTAGAAAAACGTCAGCTTGGAAGCCAAGGCTGGACTTAACCTACTCCTTAGGGTTCAACTGGAAACTGCCCCATGGCCGAGCGGTCTAAAGCCTCCTGCGCAGCGAAAATGGCCTTTCAAAGTAAGGGGTATTCTGTTCTCCGAAGTAAGGCATGGGTTCGAATCCAACTTCCGACAAAAGTTCTTCAATCGCTACAGCAGAATTTGAGCCACTGATCGGCTTTAATTGCTTTGTTTTATTTTTGCGTTTCAGGCAAAACTACATAACACTTAAGAGGTGCAGGATGATCTGTCTTGCTCTCGCGAGGTTTTTGTACGACGTGACATGGTGACATAATGCAGCGGACGATAAAAATCTAACCACAATGCATTGCGTCAGGACCAGAATGTATTGCTTTAAGCCAGCGCTGTATGTGGGTACATGAAGTGGAAAGCACCCAATAACAAACATAACATTTAAAAAAAATCTACAAACTAGTGGGAATATAAAATAAAATAAATGTGTCTGGGCAAATTGGTAAGTTAAATTAAATCGTTTTAAGCAGTGTTAAGCAGTGTGTGGTTTTAAACACGAGTAGCATGTACCGTGTTGACGGCGCATGAACGTATCTTGGCAGCACATGTAAAACTTAGATTTGCAAGCGGGATGTGAAACAGCATTTAGGTGTTTAAAACAGCAATAGAGTGCGTGTTTGTTCACGCAGTTACAATGTTTAGTTGTTATTTCTGTGGAACATCAGTGCAAACCCTTAGGGAACATGTTTTACATGTCAAACTTCACCGTCATGAACCACGATGCGTGTTCAAGTGTGGCGCTACAGATTGCCACAATACGTTTCGTTCATATGGGGAATTTAAGGCTCATTTTTACCGTAAACATAACACAGATTCATATATTGATACTACAAATGCCCTTACGGTGTTTACGTGTAATATGTCTATGTGCCAGCGCCAATGTCGCGATGTCAGATCACTAACAGCTCACTTAAAGGAACATATAGCCGAAGGACGTGTTGTGACATGTCCGGTGACAGGATGCGACCATACGTTCACTGTGAGATCGTCGTTTACAGCCTACATGTCCAGGAAACACAGACAATGTTCTGTGGACAGTATAAGAGATCTTTATAAGGAGACAGTTTCTCAGTTTCTTGAAACTGAACCGTTAGTTACAGGCCCTACAGAGAGATTTAGTGAGACTGATGAAGGTGAAGTCCATCTTACAGAAAATTTCAGTGACCTTTTTCTTAGAAATATTTCTCTTTTCTACTTGAAATTACATGGGCAGTTTCTTCTGCCAGCATCAACTATACAAAATATTATTGAAGAGATGCTAAGCATACATGAACTAGGACAGACATATACTTTGAATAAATTAAGTGCATTCCTGAAAAGTGACTTAACTGAATTAACAGATGAGGTTATTGGTAGTATATGTGATGTTGTGAAGGAATCTGACCTTTTCACCATTAGTCATGAAGGACCAATGAGAACCAATTTTTCAAGAACTAGGGCTTTTAAACAGATGTTTAGATACACAGAACCTGTAAAGTTGTACTTAGGAAGGGATGAAACAAGGTCACAGAGGTTTGCCTACTATGTTCCATTGAAAGACACTTTGAGACATTTACTGGAGTCAGACTTATGGCAGAATTGTGCTGCACAGGGTACATACGTACCATACACTGATGTGCTTTGTGATGTCAGTGATGGTCAGGTATATAAAAACAATGAGTTCTTTTCTCAAAACCCATCATGTCTAAAACTAATTCTATATCAAGATTCTTTTGAGGCGGTGAACCCATTAGGTTCAGCAAAAAGCAGCACAAAGTAGTAGCTGTATATTTGTCTCTGGCTAATTTACCACCTCATCAAGTACAGACCACATGTCACTTGTAATGCTGTGTCAGGAAAAAGACTTCAAACACTTTGGCCATGACAAAGTTTTCTCAAGGCTCATTGCAGACTTAAAAGACCTGGAAGACAATGGAATAACGGTGGCAGAGGAAAAAGTTAAAGGGACTGTTTTGTGCATTGCAGGGGACAATTTGGGGTCTCATAATATCGGTGGATTTACAGAAAATTTTTGTTTTTCTGAATATTTCTGCAGGTATTGCCGAACAACCCGAACAGATTTTCAAACAGATCCAAATGCATTTTACAGTCTGAGGAACAACAAAACGTTGAAGGTATAATATCTGAGTTTTAATTCATTGAATTACTTCGATGTTTGTATGCCTGGCCTGCCACCTTGTTTAGGCCATGACATTTTTGAGGGTATCCTTTCCTATGATTTAGCCCTTTACCTGAAGTACTTCATCAAGCAGAAAAAGTGGTTCACTTATTCAATTCTGAATAGACGCATTAAGAAATTTAAGTACAGTGGCTCTGATGTGTTGAGTAAGCCATGTGCAGTAAACTCCAATGGAGTAAAGCTTTATGGTCAGGCTGTTCAGAACTGGAATTTTCTAAGACTTCTTCCTGTGATCATGTGTGACAAGGTGAAAGAGCCCACAGATGATGATTGGCAGTTGACCCTTCAGCTAAAAGACATTGTGGAGCTGATTTGTGCACAGAAAATTTTATTGCCAGAGGTTGCATACCTTGACGTTCTTATCCAAGAATATCTTGCTTGTAGATTTTCTTTCTTTCCAGGACATAGGTTAAAGCCTAAGCATCACTACTTGCGACACTACCCTGCACTGATTTTAAAGTTTGGTCCTTTGATCAGGTTGTGGACAATGCGATTTGAAAGTAAATAAGGCACCATGGCAACAACAGTCAGAACAGCATCCAGTTCACAGCTAGTTTTAAAAATTGCTTTAACGCAGAGTGATTACAGGAAATAGGTGTACTGCTTAATATTAATTAAATTATTAAAATGTGCTAATAATAGACATATTTGTCAGTCAGACATTGTGCTTTTTAAAGAGCAGAAGGGATACATTAAATTACGATTATATTGTCCTTACTGTATATATTTTTACATTTTTCCCCTCAATGATATAAATATTTTCCCCCCTGACATATAATCAGTGTAAGCACACAAACACATTGGCCGGTTATCCTATTCATTCAGTTCCACGGACAGTGACCTGTGTTACTGTGCTGTGACATCTGGTTCCTTCATTGGCTCTGTATATTTCTATAAATGACTAAATGGCTCTGTTGTAGAAATTTCCAGCCAGAGACTTGGTTCCTATATAACGAGAAGATTTTATTTTTACTCGGACTGAGAAGCTACAGAAAATCATCTCTGCATGTGATCTCCCCTTTACTGCTCAAGCAGAGCACACGCACATCAGCAAGTGTCAAGGCAGCAAGTGCATACAAACAACTTCTCAGGGCCTTCAGGAAGAGTCAGACTGCGGTGTCATTCAGAGATACCATTGTCTAAGACTTGCACTAAAACATTCTATGCACTTGGGCATATTTAAACAAAGTAGTATGGTACCTATGTCAGAATCCATCCCTGCCTTGTCCTGTTCACATGTCACTGGCCATCCTATTCTCTCCTCTGTCTTGTACCCCTTAGCCCATAGTGTGTTTGCCTGCTCATCGGGCCACCATGTGGCTTAACGGGCCAAGTGGTTGGCCACCGTGCCTGACTCCCCTTTTGATTGTGGGTTTTGAGGATATCAGTGGGTCTGTGTTTTCATGATTGTCCCCCAGGCCACCATGCAGCTCAGCCCTTGATTCCAACTACAGTAGCAATCAGGTGGTTCTCGGTCTACTAGGACTGTATAACAGGATTCTTCACCCATTCTATCTTTACTCCTTCAGCCGCATACATGAGTCAGACCTATAGGTTATTCAAATTCCGTCCTGCCAAATTTACTGGACAGGAAGTGGACACTGCAAATGAATGTGTGAATACGCCAATACCTACATCTTTACAAGTTACATTAAGGGGTTTGGTACAGTAAATGGCTGTGAGGTGGGATTTCTTCTTGATGTCTGTTTGTAGCCCGTCCACCAGCAGCTGCTGCTGTATTTATCACACCAAGCAGGGAAAGTATATTGCTAAATTTTCCTTAGTTCAATTACGCTTGATTAAGCTAATTAAGCCGGCTATGTTATTTACATTCAGAAGGATGCCGCCATATTGGGTTATACACAGATGCCACGATAGCTCACACTCACATTCCCTCTTCATTATTTTTCTAAACACACTCTATCCTGCCTTGTCACCTGCAACAAGATCTCACTCCCTGTAGCAATAAAAGTCTTTCTTATGATTGAGCAGATTTCTGCTTCTCTCCTAACCATGGGCATCCAAAGTAAGATGAAGCAAAATGTTAGGAAATTTGATAACACATGGTTACTCTTTTGGTAACAGTGACTTTGGTTTTATTTTGATAGATGTAAACTACATAATATGGTCTTAACCTTGTTTTCTGTCCTAAAAGCAAACTTTTATGTTACAGGAGAAAAGTGCACAGCTGCTTGGATCAACCCCAGCTAATCAGCGCATATGGGAATCTTTTCAAAATACCATGTGAGTCTTATGCAATTTACCCAATTAATATAAGCTCTTTAGATGACGCTTAAATAATCAATTCCCATCAACTTAGTGTCAAAACACAAACTCAGTGGCAAAAAAGTGAAGGGCAACAGACTAAGTTGTGAAAATGAAATCTGCATGTGATGAAAGGGCATGTGACTGTATCGCGATGATTATAATCATCAGATCAAACGGACCACGGAGTTGGCGGTATGGTCACACTGCTGGTCCCATGTCAGTAGGGTATAGCACACCCCTGGGCCCGGATACTACTAGGATGTCACTGGTGTACCACTGTGCCGTCAGAGTGTGGTGTGTCACTCCACAGCATTGGCAGGATTGCTCCTCTCCCTGCAGCACCACCATACGCACATGACGGTCATCTGTGGTACTGCAGAACTGAGATGTATCGCTGAACATGGTAGGACGCCAGTCGTCATCAGTCCATCAGTCCATGCCTCCCAGTGACTACACCACTCCAAACGCAACCGTTTCTGTGCTATTGTGAACGGCAGCCTATGCATGGGACGGTGAACCCGTAGTCCAGCTGATGCCAGTCATCGCGACACGATGATATAGGGTGTTGTAGAGAGTCCAGTAGCTGTGTCCATATATCAGGCGCAGGTGTCATGGGGATCTGTGATGCTTGGAGCACAATCCGACGATCCTTCCTTGGCGTGGTCTGTCTTGGATGACCAGAAACTTCACGACGTGTGTGGATGCCTCACGTGCCCATTGGTTTCAATATCAGGCCACTGTGATATCCGCATGGCCCACATGCAATTGCAGCACATGACCACCTGGCTTCATGTAAACCCGCAATGCAACCCTATCAAACTCCGTCAAGTGCCGTTAACACTGTCTAATGTGACTACGAGGCATCCTGTGTCTGGTGATTAAACATGCCAACTCCTTGCAATTTGAATCATTTACATATCCATCACTGGTCTGCACATGTACCAGATTACATCTTTAATCGGATAGTTACTTCTGGGTTCTCAACTTTTTTTTTCATAATACCCCTTAAGTGTATATGCCCTTCACTGATGAGAAATTCATCAACATCTAAGTCCTACATTCATGTACAATGCATATTAAATGAATATTTTGTCACTATTAGTTTTGATGTATCATTCTTTGAATGCACTCAATTGAATCATGGACAGTGGTTCCACATGGAAAAAAATGAATATTCCGAAAAGGAAAAATCCTTCTTCGGTTGATACATTCACTTTGTGTTCTGAGAATTTTTCCCTTGAGTGCCTTGTACAGTATGTCTAGTGTGTTTTTGGTGTGAATGTGGCCATAATCATACAAGGAAAAAACCACTGACTTGTAGTGAACATGTAAAACCGCAACATGCAGTGTCATACGTAACTGAAATAAGAAATGCTGGATTGCCTGAGTTGCATGCGTGCATGTTTTTTAATATGGGCAACATGGTTCCCTGAGATGCCTCAGTGTTGCTCACCGCCATCTCTAACACACAACCTCACAAACCATCTTAAAACTACTGAAAGAAATAATTGGCTACACTGCAGCTCCACTGTTTTGTTTGGCACCCCTGCATGTCCTGCATTGTGTGGGGAAAAAAGCTGAAGGCTGAGGAATGTTACATAACACAGCTAGAATGTAAAAACTCTCTCTGGTGTAATTCACTGCGTAAAACCAATGGTCCTAAGTGTGGTGTCTTCTTCATAACACTCCCTGATGTTTGTGTCCGTGACCATGAGATAGGGTGGCTGCTTTTCTTCCTTGCTTTCCTTGTATTCCTACGTTTCCTCCCCAGCCTTGGTTGGTAGGTCAGGCAGCATCACCTTGTTTTAATAGACCCAGGTGCAATTTATCTTGAAATTAGACTCAAGTGCAGAAAATGTTCTATCAGAAGTCTTTGACAATCTCTGAATTACACAGAAATCTGACTTCTTCTGAAGCTGTGAAATTGTTCATCTGTATTTGCTGCATTGGTACTTGTTGATGTGCGTGTGCCCTGCTTAAGGAGTAAAGGGGAGATGACATGCAGAGCTAGTTTTCTGTAGTTTATTTTCTTTGTCTGAATAATAATATTCTCTTCATATAGGAACCCAGTCTCTGGCTGGAAATTTCTACAATAGAGCCATTTAGTTATTTCTAGAAAAATATTTAGAGCCAATGACCTGATGTCATAGTAACACAGGTCACTGTCCGTGGTGCTGAATTCTCTACTTGATGGGCTGGTGCTGAATGAATAGGCCAGGTGTCTGTGTGCTTCCACTGACTGGCACCCAGACATATAATGACTTTTAACAATGAAGGGGGAAAAGTCCAGACAGGAAATTAGTCAACAGTAATTAGTAATCAAATATAGTTCTCATTTATCATTATGTAAATTTCAAAAACCTTTTCTGACTATTAATCTGCACGTTGCAATAATTTAATATTAACTAACTTGCTGTAACGTAAAGTGAAAAACAAGTTTTAAAACTAGCTGTGAAATTTTTGATGCTGTTGACCTGAATGTTGTTGCCAGAGCCTTAGGATACGTCTCTACACATAAGTGAGGGGATGGATGCACTATTCTATGGAGGCTTCTGAAGAGAATTATTATCCCAAATTTAAATTGAGAGAGATGATTAATTCCTTTTTAATGCAGTCTGCCTTAAGAGCCCCTGTTCTGCCGTTGATCTTTTGCATGGATGCTATCATGTATTAGTTTACTCTATGAAATTTAGTTTGAATTTTGATCACATGTCAAACTAAAGCATTTTGGACTGGATTCCTGAGTTCTTTTTAACGCTGTTAAGTTACATTTTTATTTCAGCATAATTACAAGTTCCCGCAGGGAAGAAATAAGTCAGTTACTTAATAAATGACTATAAAGTAGTTGCTGCAGTATATATTCCATAAATTTACTGAACTGGAGTTTTATGCATCCTTACAAAGTAATAACTGTATGTGTTCTTTAAGTATGAAAGAGTTTAGGACATTGTCACCTGCAGTGGACGGCCACGTGTCCCCATAATTATAACTTTAGATTATATTTCTGCATGACTGAGTATTCACTGAGTACCTGGTAGTGTTGGATGATATTTACGTCTCATATTTACCATTTATGTCAGTCTTCAAAGTGTGTGGATTATTAAGGTTGGTCTTGGTTGTTTTCTTCCCTGGAGAAACAGAAGTTTAATGCCATGATGCCACAGCAGCTCGCCGTTCCTGTCAGTACGGTGGAGGTAAGAGTTTGAAACATTCATCAGCCTGTCAGCTACGCATCTCGCCTGGACATGGGACTCAGCTTTTATTCTTCCATAATACCGCGTAAGTACCTCACTCTACTCAATCTCAGTACTGTTTAAGGGTAAATAACTTTTGTCACTGACTGCCAGAGATTATGGCAATTAAATGGAAAATATGAAGCAGACATATGAAATACAGTGGGCTGTTTGCAGTAAGTTGGGCTTAGGGTTAGTAATGGGGCTTTTTCCACTGACTTCTGCTTCTGTGCCCTTTCTTCACACTGCTGTTCAACTGTCCTCTTTATAGGAGGGAGGAGCAGCGCAAATGCAGCCGACAGATATAAAGCCATGTGCTGGCAGCAGACGCTTCGCACCCCTTAATAGCATATCTGTTGCTGGTAAGACTGTCTGTGCTGCCGGTCATCTCAGTAACCAGGTGAAACTCCCCAGGCAAGATCAGGACAATGTTGTGTTGAGTTTCAGTGAGTTTCCTGTGTGTAAAGCCAGTTTTGGGGTCAATGTGGAGCCTGGTCCAGTCATGAGCTGGGGAGACGTGACCAAGGCTGCACTGTTACTCTTGTGTGTCTTTTCATTCAAAACTCTTTTTTTTTTTATTTCCCCATAGTGTCCATCATCTTGAGCAGCACCGGCTGTCATTTAGCACAAAAGATGCCTGTTCAGTTTTCCATCTGAACAAGGGCCCTCTGGACCCAGGTGTGCACTACATGAGCACTTTGTTCCTGACTCCTTATCAGCGTTTACATTTACACTCTCAGCCAGTCTTTAATCTGCAAAGTTACGCTTGGTGAGATTTATACAGACACGAGTAAAGAGGATTTTTTCACTTTTCCCAAATTCCCTCTAAGTCTGTATTTTCACCTCTTGAATGCTGGGATTTGTAGGCCCAGCTCTTCACCATGTATAACAACATCACCCTCAACGCTAGAGAAACCAAGGAGCTGATCCTGGACTTTCGCAAACGGATGACTCCCCAAAGTCCTATCTACATCGCAGAGGATGCTGTAGAGGCTTCAACAGCTTCCAGTTCCTCGGGCACACAGCTTCTGGCGGTCAAAGGCATCGTCTTCAGGTGCTGCCTCAGAAAAGCAAGCAGCACCTTGAGAGACTCTAGCCACCCAGCACTGTCACTTTTCACCTTCCATCCATCCATCTGCACAAGCATTTCCAGATTTAGAGACAAGTTTCCTCCCCATTGCTGTTAACCAGCCAGTGACGCTGACATTTCCTCACACTGCCACTGTTACCTCATTCTGTACTGTTACTGTGTCTGTCTATGCTGGTGCCATTACTTTAATTTTATTTATATAGTATTATCACTGGTTATACTGTTGAGGTGCAACTACAGACAATTTTTCTTTGAATTAATCTAGCGACTATTTTCCCAAGCTGTTGATTCATCAAAACTATTATTTTTCCTCCAGAAAATCAGATTGACCGTTTAAGTTAATATTATTTTAAGAACAACACAAACTACGTCATTGCGGGGTTTTAGATAATGGACACTATACAGATATTTTTTTCGCCCACCATTCAATAAGCAGATAAGTAACTTGTCTAAAATATTTAGATTTGTATTGTGATCCCCAAAAGTTAGTAATCTGTATAAAATCAGTGTATTTTTGTTTTTTAAATTTGATTCTGTAAATCAATGTACACTGAACAAAAATATAAACGCAACACTTTTGTTTTTGCTCCCATTTTTCATGAGATGGACTTAAAGATCTACAATTCATTCCAGATACACAATATTACCATTTCTCTCAAACATTTCTCACAAATCAGTCTAAATGTGTGATAGTGAGCACTTCTGCTTTGCTGAGATAATCCATCCCACCTCACAGGTGTGCCACATCAAGATGCTGATCTGACATCATGGGTAGTGCACAGGTGTACCTTATACTGCCCACAATAAAAGGCCACCCTGGAATGTGCAGTTTTGTCTCACAGCAAAATGCCACAGATGCCACAAGCATTGAGGGAGCGTGCAATTGGCATGCTGACAGCAGGAATGTCAACCAGATCTGTTGCTCGTGCATTGAATGTTCATTTCTCAACCATAAGCCGTCTCCAAAGGCGTTTCAGAGAATATGGCAGTACATCCAACCGGCCTCACAACCGCAGACCACGTGTAACCACACCAGCCCAGGACCTCCACATCCAGCAGGTTCACCTCCAAGATCGTCTGAGACCAGCCACTCAGACAGATAATGCACGGCCCCATGTTGCAAGGATCTGTACACAGTTCTTGGAAGCTGAAAATGTCCCAGTTCTTGCATGGCCAGCATACTCACCGGACATGTCACCCGTTGAGCATGTTTGGGATGTGCTTGACCGGCGTATACGACAGCGTGTACCAGTTCCCACTAATATCCAACAACTTCGCACAGCCATTGAAGAGGAGTGGACCAACATTCCACAGGCCACAATTGACAATCTGATAAACTCTATGCGAAGAAGATGTGTTGCATTGCATGAGGCAAATGGTGGTCACACCAGATACTGACCGGTTCTGAGTCCCCAGACCCCCAATAAAGCAAAAAACTGCACATTCCAGGGTGGCCTTTTATTGTGGGCAGTATAAGGTACACCTGTGCACTACCCATGATGTCAGATCAGCATCTTGATGTGGCACACCTGTGAGGTGGGATGGATTATCTCAGCAAAGCAGAAGTGCTCACTATCACACATTTAGACTGATTTGTGAGAAATGTTTGAGAGAAATGGTAATATTGTGTATCTGGAATGAATTGTAGGTCTTTAAGTCCATCTCATGAAAAATGGGAGCAGAAACAAGAGTGTTGCGTTTATATTTTTGTTCAGTATAGAATAAGCCCAGATTTTAACCTAAAAATTTTCCTCAAATGTTTATTCAGTGGAGATAAGTACAACCTCTAAAGATAGGCCTACACCCGTTTTGGCAGTGTCTCCGGATCCCATGACAAATAATGCCTTCAGTACATCCTCCTCAACCCACACTGAAAGCAGAAGTGCTATGGGCTTTGCAAACGGTTTGCCGACATCACTCCTATACGTCCAATGATGACATTCACACCGTCTCCAGGGTGATGTTCCCTGACTCGCAGGGTCACTTGTGGTAAAGATAAAACCGCTTTTCTTGCGCGATTTGGACTCGCTCCATATATTAAAAGGGAGCTTCGTTGTCATGTTTGACGTAAGTATGAACAGGACCATCAAAAGAAAACAACTGGATGTGCATGTCAGGTATTGGGTGAATTATGAGAATGGCTCTCGAGTGCAGTCCTGGTTCTGGGATCACAGTACATGAGCCACTCCACCGCTGAAGACTTACTGGAGAAGTTTAAGGTAAGCCATTCAATAACATTTAAACTCATTAACGAACCCATGATTTTTAAATATCCATGGTTTATCTTTACATGTGTTTAAATGGGAGAACCATATTTATTGGTAAGCATATTTTAAAGATTTTATTGCTGCTTCATGGCTTTTGATGCAAAAAAAAATAGTTCATTGAGGAAATAGAATGTTTAAGTGTTGTGTAGCAACATGTACAGCTGTTGTACAGGCAAAAACTCTGGCTCAGTCCAAAGGAGGTGGATATAGGAATGGCTGTCATCAAGGTGGGACTTCTGTGAATTCACTGGTATCTTTACATACAAATGTATCAAACAATTGTGAAGTAAAAAATATGTGAATAACATGGAGTTTGAGCTGGTTTGATATGTACAGCTGAGGTAGTGTTAACCTTGGGCTGAGTGTGCAGAAAGATTCTGGAAATTTGACAAACCATCTTTTTGTCAGAGACAGTCAGGAGCCAAAGGCAGTGGAAGTGACCTTGGTGTCCTTCAGATTAAAAAAAATTGCCAGATTGTGCTCTCAAAAATGTGCAAAAAGGCCTTGGATAAATGCCCTCTGAAGTACTCGATTGTACATGAGATGACGTGCTTGGACCCAAACAAAATGCACACCAGCCAGATAACTGTCATGCCCGGCTCGTCCGCTCCTCGTGTGTGCCACGCCCCCTAATTACCCACGTGTGATTTCCTGATCCTGCCCAGTCGTGTCTTGTTTCCTGCTGCCTTGTTCTGTGTATTTAAGTCCTGGTCTCCCCAGTTTGCTTTGTCTGTCATTAATGTCTGATGTTCGTAAGCGTGAGCTGTTTCCCGGTCCCTGTCCTCGTATTAAACTCCCGTTTGCCCCGTATTCCTGCTTCCTGCTTGCCTGCTTGCCCGCACGATCGCCGCTTCACCCGTACCCGATCGTGACAGAATGACAGACCACAAAAGGAAAGGCCCCCGGAGAAGGAGGAGAGGACCGGAGGAGACGATCCGCCTGGGAGCCTGTTCGCTCTCCCGGCTATGGATCACTTCGGAGGAGAATGAGAGGGAAGTACCCGCTCTACCTCCAGCCCGGAAGCTGACCACACACTACCCCGATCCCGTGTGGAAGTACTGGCTCTCCAGTGAGGATGAGGACGAGGAGCCCTTCCTCTACCCTTACCCGGAGCCGATCCTTTCACCGCCTGTTTCTCAGGACATCGCACCACCTCTCGCCGCCGCTGGGCGCCGGAGAAGGAGGAGGAGACCGGCGATTGCCTGTCCCGAGGAGCTCCCTCCGTTAACGCCCACGGACACACAGCTCTCTCCCCCTGCAGTAACCACCCCGGAGGCGCTGCCCGCGCCTCACTTAGGGAAGCCGGTGAACTGCGCCTCCCAGTTCTTTGCCCTCCAGGGGTTGTTCTGGAGGATCTGGGGGGAACTGGTCCCTCCAGTAAGTCCGGAGGTAGCGGGGCTAGCGGAGCGACTCCAGAGGAGCTTTGCAGCATTTACTCCCGCTTCCGACCCCGAGGAGCTGGTGAGTATGGCAGAGGACGTGCGGCAGCTCTTACTGCTCCAGAGGGCTGCAGTCCCCGCTCCCGTGCAGCCGCCATTGGCGGCGGACCCCGCTCCCGTGCAGCCGCCATTGCCGGCGGACCCCGCTCCCGTGCAGCCGCCATTGCCGGCGGACCCCGCTCCCGTGCAGCCGCCATTGCCGGCGGACCCCGCTCCCGTGCAGCCGCCGCCGCCTGCGCAGCCGCCTTCGCTGCCCCCACTGCAGCCACCTGCAGCTCCAGGGCAGGCGCCCCCACTGCAGCCACCTGCAGCTCCAGGGCAGGCGCCCCCACTGCAGCCACCTGCAGCTCCAGGGCAGGCGCCCCCACTGCAGCCAGCTCCTGTTCCTGACCGCGTTCCTGTTCCTGACCGCGTTCCAGTTCCTGACCGCGCTCCAGTTCCTGCAGAGGCGCCCCCTCTGCAGCCGCCTGCTGCAGCTCCCGGGCAGGCGCCCCCTCTGCAGCCGCCTGCTGCAGCTCCCGGGCAGGCGCCACCTCTGCAGCCGCCTGCTGCAGCTCCCGGGCAGGCGCCCCCTCTGCAGCCGCCTGCTGCAGCTCCCGGGCAGGCGCCCCCTCTGCAGCCAGCTCCTGTTCCTGACCGCGCTCCAGTTCCTGACCGCGCTCCAGTTCCTGCAGAGGCGCCCCCTCTGCAGCCGCCTGCTGCAGCTCCCGGGCCGGCGCCCCCACTGCAGCCACCTCCAGTTCCTGACCGTGCTGCAGCTCCCGGGCAGGCGCCCCCACTGCAGCCACCTCCAGTTCCTGACCGCGCTCCAGTTCCTGACCGCGCTCCAGTTCCTGACCGCGCTCCAGTTCCTGACCGCGCTCCAGTTCCTGCAGAGGCGCCCCCTCTGCAGCCGCCTGCTGCAGCTCCAGGGCAGGCGCCCCCTCTGCAGCCGCCTGCTGCAGCTCCAGGGCAGGCGCCCCCACTGCAGCCGCCTGCTGCAGCTCCAGGGCAGGCGCCCCCTGACCGCGCTCCAAGTCCTGACCGCGCTCCAGCGGCTCCCGGGCCAGCTGACCGCGCTCCAGTCCCTGACCGCGCTCCAGTCCCTGACCGCGCTCCAGAGGCGCCCCCTCCGCCTGCAGCAGCTCCAGCTCCTGTCCCTTCTCCTCCAGTGACTTTGTCTCTCTCACCCCGGCGAATTCGACCCCGACCTGGGGTCTGTGTCCCGTAAAGGGAGGGGACACAGACGCAGGGCTGGGGTCCCGCCCGCCCTGCCCCCTGGCTCGCCCTGCCTCGCCTGCGCTGGGGCTCGGTTGGCGCCTGCGGGTCCCTCTCCGGTGCCTCGTCGCCCTGCCTCGCTCCCCTCTCCGGGTCCTGGTCGGTCGCCTGCGGGGCCCCTACCTCCGGCCCTCCCCCGGACATCGCCGCCTGCTGCGGCTCCCCCCTCCTCCGTGCCTTCGCCCTGGCCCCTTCCAGCTCCCTCGTCCCCTTCCCTGGTGCTCCCTCCTGCTCCCTCCCTGGCCCCTCCGCGGGTCCCTCGCCCTGTCTCCTCTGCCCCTTCTCGGTCCCCTCCGGCTCCGGCCTCCCGGCCGCCTGCGGCCCCTCCGGCTGCCGCCCGTCGCCCGCTGGGGCTCCCACGGGCTCCCCTTTGTTCCCCCGCCTTCTCTCCCTTCTCTCCTGCCCTGGTCCCTCCTTTGTTTGCTCCTCCTCCTGTCTTTCCTCCTTTCTCCATTCCTGGTTTCCCGTCGTTCCCTCCCGTCACTCCCGCTCCTTGTGTTCCGCCTGTTCCCTCTGTTTCTCCCTTCCTGATCTGTCTGTCTGCCTTCCCATCCCTTTGTCAGCTCTTGTCGCACGTCTTGTCCCTGGCTTTGTTTTGTGCTTCGGTCCTGTTTCCCGTCGTGCGTAAATTCTGTTCTTGTTTTCCAGGTCCTGTTCTGCCTCGTCCCGTCCGTCGCCCCCTTCCTTGGCGCGCCCGGTGTAGCGCGCCTTTGGGGGGGGGTTCTGTCATGCCCGGCTCGTCCGCTCCTCGTGTGTGCCACGCCCCCTAATACCCACGTGTGATTTCCTGATCCTGCCCAGTCGTGTCTTGTTTCCTGCTGCCTTGTTCTGTGTATTTAAGTCCTGGTCTCCCAGTTTGCTTTGTCTGTCATTAATGTCTGATGTTCGTAAGCGTGAGCTGTTTCCCGGTCCCTGTCCTCGTATTAAACTCCCGTTTGCCCCGTATTCCTGCTTCCTGCTTGCCTGCTTGCCCGCACGATCGCCGCTTCACCCGTACCCGATCGTGACAATAACTGCCAGCAGAAAAGGAGAAATCTCATGCAGAAGTTTGCGCAGGAGAATCGGTTGGCAGGCAGGATATCTGCTGGTAAATCATAGGATAAGAATAGGATAGTTCAGAATATTATTTTTAAATTATGCTTTTCTTTTTTCACATCTAACTGAATCAGGGACGGATTACAAACCGGGTTAGCGGGGCCGCTGCCCAGGGGCCCTTGGGGTGCAGGGGGCCCGTGGGCCCCAAGCCCAAAACAATTTGCAACGCTTATCAGCAATGTATTTTCGTTTGTCTATTTTAGAGGGCCTACATTCTTTGATCCTCTGCCTACAAGGTCCCCTGACCCTATAGGGAGGGTGTTTGGCTGCCAAGGGCCCTTGACTTGTGGTGGTTGTGGTGGTGGTGCAGGTGGTGGTGGTGGGGGGGGGGCCTCGCGAACGTTTTACCCAGGGGCCCACACAACCCATAATCCGTCCCTGAACTGAATAGTGTTAACACGTAGATTTTAGCAGTATTTAGAAGACCGACTCTTGGTGTTTGAAAAGAAGCATCAGCCCAGTTATATTTTCTTTGATGAGCCTAGAGATATCTCAAGATTAAATTAAAATGATTGCACATTTATGGTATCATAGGAAAATTGGGTTATAAATCACTTTCCTATTCTACATGTGATTCTGTGTATTGACATTGTTGATCTGCATCTAATCTACTGTAATTAATGTAATTACAGGTGATGCAATATCCCAGCAGTCTGATAATCACCTGCACAATGAGGCAAAAGGCTTGGATTTTATATCCTTCATTCCTTCAGCACCATCCAAAGTTGATGTCTTTTTACATCAAAAAGTTAGTGGGCCTTATCCTGACCTCTGGATGTTCTGCAAGAACTTGCTGCTGCTGTCCTATGGGCAAGCCGAAGTGGAACGAATAGAGGTGGAGACCTGCAACTTATCAGAGGAAACAGTTGTTGCACAGAGGCTTATATGCGACCATGTCAGAGTGTGTGGGGGAGCAACCAAAGCGCCTCTGACCAAAGGTGAAAGATGAGCGAAAAGCAAAAAAGAAAACTTGAGGAACTCAAGAGGAAGAGAGTCTCACTGGAAAGTGTATGTGAGAGTTTACAAAAGGATGCTGAGCACATGGCAGAGGAAGCAGAGAGTGCTGCTGGAACCAAAAGGGCAACATTACTTACCAAGTCCAATACTCTGAGCCGACGAGCGAAGGAGGAGAAAGAGCAGTTGGTGGTCTTAAATGCAGATACTGAAGAATAGGCTACTGAACTGTGGACTCCTAACACATCAAGAGTGAATCGGTGGAAACAAAAATATTTAGGTTCTTTGCATTTTTGGAGTATTTTACTTTCTGTGCCTGTTTGTACATTGTTCACAGCCATAATACTTTATAATTACAAGGTAGTTTTATGTTAGAGCTCTTGCTCCAATAAATATGTGCCTTGTAATTAACTAAATTCTAGGCTATTCAGTTTTTTTTGCCCTCGTGATGGTCGTGGGTTGTGAAAAAAGCCTTCTTCTTAGGGGTACCGCTGGGGCCAGCCGGGCGTATGTCGTGGCTTCAGTGAGTACTTATGTTTGTCATGCTGCCTGTGTACTTTATAGCGGCACAACATATTTCTGCAAATTGCATGCGTCAAATTGTCTGTCTCTCTTAAAAAATATGAAGTGTCACCAAAATTTTAAACGGGGAATCAATCTCAATGAAAAATATTCGTCAAGTAACGTTTCTAAAATAATATAGACATACTAATAATTATATATTAATAAATCGGATGAACGATGCATCCCAAATTGTATCCGCTGCGCACTTCTTAATCAGGGCAATCGCATCGTGGAGGTTTCTGCAGACGCCCAAAAAGACTTACTTAAGAAAACTGTTGCATGATAATTTGTACCATTTGCAAGGGTGGGGGGCGTGCAGTAGATGCCCCCTTTATTTTTGTGCTTCTGCCGTTCAAACCGAGCAGCACTGAGTTTGTCATGGCACCTGACGCCAAATCTACTGCTTAGCTGCTACAGACAGAACTATCTTCAAATCACCACTAGGGGGTGTCAATGCTGCAGCTTCGTTCTATGGTTGATCTTTTTCAAAGACAGTTTTTTTTCTCTCTCTCCACATAATCAACTTAACTGATTAGCGTGCTTTCATAGTAATGGTTTTTAATCCGTGTTAATCTTCTGAACAATGACTAGTAAAGGTTCTATGAGGTTGTCCTACTTACTATGGATTTTAAGTTTTTTATCAAGGTGTTAAAACGTACCACAGTTGCCAGTCCTGTGTTTTATGTCTAGCAATTTGTACAGTTTCTTCAGTATAAACACATGCCATGATCTGTGAGAATCTCCTCCAGAACTCTGCATTTCCTCAAGATCTTTTTGTAATATTGCATCATGGCACTGCTCAGAACAACACAGATGGTGCATAACAACACAAGGGAGTACAAGACAACATGGTGCAGAAACAGTGCGATACAAAGCAGGACAAAACTGGATGATACGTGGTCAGTGGTGGATAAAGTGCAGGAACAGCTGTACAGTGCAGCTGCCGTGGAAATGACTATTACAGGGGATGCAAAAGCTGCAGGTTTGAATTGTTTGGCGAATGAAGCTGTTCATGAATCTGCTAGTCAGTGTTTGTGGATGGTGGTCAGAGTCCTGGATTATAGACTGAACCTTGTTACTGTGGCAGTTAAAGTACAGCTGGTCAATGGAGGGCAGTTCAGTGCGAATGATGTTCTTAACAGACTTCGCAATGTACTGCCTTCCTGTCATGTGGCTCCACCATACCATAGTACTACTGTAAGAACTAGGATGTAACGATACATTCAACTCACCATTTGATACGATTCACGATTCTGAGTTCAATTTTCTCATTTTTGCAGAATGAGCTGCAGACAAATATATTCAAAAATATTCTTATATTTATCTTTCTGAACTGTTGACACTGTTGTGAACAGTGCAACTGAATTTGAATAAAATACTGTTGAAAAAAAATCCCAAATCAAAATAAGTAAATAAAAAAAAATAAATCAAATAAATAAGCTAAGGTTTGCATGTGCAGCTTTTTAGCGTGCTTTGCCCTTTTAATAATCTTCACTCAGCTCACGGTGGTGCCAGTGGACCTGTTTGTGTATGTTATCAGTCTATTACAATGTTTGCATGCAGTTTATGTCTTGTCTGTGCTTTTCTCGCTGTTTCCTCCTCGTTTGTGATTACCGGAAAGCTAATATGCTGCCACACCGCCAATTGAAGATCGGGCGGTGCGTCCATCCATCCATTTTCTGAAACCACTTAATCCCAACTGGGATCGCGGGGGAGACCGGAGCCTATCCCGGGAACAAGGGGCGCAGACAGGAACCAAGCCCAGGCAGTCACCTACACACCGCAGGTCGCACACACTCACACAACTACAGGGCCAATTTAGACTCACCAGTCAACCTATCCTGCATGCTTTTGGACCGTGGGAGGAACCTGGAGTCCCCGGCGAAAACGGGGAGAGCATGCGAACTCCACACAGAAAGGGCCCTGGACCGAAGCCAGCACTAACCACTGTGCCGTCCTCAGTTTCAAATTCATTCATCATCTCGCGTTCGCTCAAAACCAAAAACTGACGTATGATGTCGACGTGATACGCAGTGACATCTGACGTCAATCTCACATTGTGAAATCAAATGTAATATTACACCAGTTTTTCTGTTAAAGTACTGTGAAGTACTCCTACAATAGTGATTCATTTTCCACATCAGCCGGTTTAAATCTTCATGCATTTGCACCGATTTTTAACTGATTTGTGATTCATCATTACATGCCAGGGCCAGCAGCTCTGCATGGCTCGACCCTCATAAACATTCTCCACACATGCTGTTCAGGCAGTGGCCACAGAAATTCCCCCAGTGAACTTTATGCTTTCTGTCGGAGAGTATGCTGTGTTCTGGCCTTAAACCCTGCATACTACTTTGCAGACTTTGATCCTCTTAACAACAATTGGCATTTCTGGTGGCTGAATATCCATCCATCCGTCATCCAACTGCATGCTTAAAAGCTGTGAATAATAGTAATAATTCTTAAAATTGCAACTATCTAGAATTTCAGCCTAGTTACTCAGCTAAATTACTATTTAAACCTAGAATAATTTCTATAAGGGGCGGCATGGTGGTGCAGTGGTTAGCACTGTCGCCTCACACCTCTGGGACCCGGGTTCGTGTCTCCGCCTGGGTCACATGTGTGTGGAGTTTGCATGTTCTCCCCATGTCGTTGTGGGGTTTCCTCTGGGTACTCCGGTTTCCCCCCACAGTCCAAAAACATGCTGGGGCTAATTGGAGATGCTGAATTGCCCGTAGGTGTGTGTGTGTGAGTGGATGGTGTGTGAGTGTGCCCTGCGATGGGCTGGCCCCCCATCCTGGGTTGTTCCCTGCCTCGTGCCCATTGATTCTGGGATAGGCTCCGGACCCCCCGCGACCCAATAGGATAAGCGGTTTGGAAAATGGATGGATGGATAATTTCTATATGTGTGATAGAATCAAAAAATATTTTGTTTTACATATAAATCTTCACAAGGTGTATTACACATGGTATTCCCCAGACACCGCCACCCCAACAGATGCTTTGTTTGTTAAGACAATAGCTCAGAAAGTGGTTGATCGATCTTTTGCAGCTTTTACCAAGGTTTGTACAAGCCAAAATTAAATTTTGAAACGGATCCCTGCCACACCCTGCCCTCCTGAACCTCCCGTTTCCTCCCTAGTGTGGTATAACGTGCCATGCCTGTTCCGCGTTTGTTTTACCTCTCCTTCCTGCCCTTGTGTTACTCATTTCAGGTGCCTCTAGTTTGCTCCCTGCTTAGCCTTGTATAAATGTGCTTCTCAGTCCTGCCTTTAATGTTGCTGCTGCTGTTTGCCTGTGTGTTCTTCCCTGCTTATGATTCCCCCGTGATCCAGTTGTCTTCATATAGATAATGTAACTCTACTGCCTCAGTCCAGTATTATCTCTGACCATCATCTTATTGCGTTCAATATTTCCCTTGCTCAAAATATTAGCCCCCCGACTCGCTTCTATATGCCAAACGTACAATCACGTCAAATACAGCAAGTAACTTTATCGATAACCTCCCTGAGCTATCGTTTTCAACCAAACTAATGTCGAATTCTGCTGAACTTGATAGCATTACGGATTATTTAGCATCTATGCTTAATTCCACTAGAGAAAATTGCTCAGTTAAAAATAAAAAAGGTTGTACGAGGTTTACTTTGGGCCTCCGCCGATGCCACCCATTGTCTTACCATGTGAGCGTCTCAGGGACTATGCCCGGTGCCTAGGAACATAGTGTGTACGCCCCTCAGAGGGTAGACCGGTACCTGTCATCAGCGTGTGCGAACTCCAGAGGTGTAGTTTTGGTATCCACCTAACTTAACTTGGGCAGTCAAGTTTGGGACCCGGATAAATAAATGGGATTTAACCCAGAGGCTGCAAGATAGTATTTACCACCATAGTCCTAATAAGGATAGAAGTCCAATCTGGAAAGTTTATGAAGAAGTTAGCAAATCAGACAGTCATAAAGTAATCGAAACAACATTTATTAAAAATACTACAATATACAATTATTGACATGTGGACACATACTTGTAAATACATTTGGACAAATACAATATTAAACAATCACATTCCTCAGCTGAGAGTGAACAAAGTTCTGTGGAAAGTATCTGACTACAGATAGACTTTCACCCAGTTCTCTGCGGGAGCTCTGATTACAGAGTGACTCCCCGACTACTTCTGAAGCCCTTCCTTAAGTATCCAGACCAGGTGATGGCATGTTTCTGAAGACTGACTAATTTCGGTCAATGGTTAATTTTAGGGGCATTGCTGACCTTGGTTCTCAAGTCCCCAGCCAATCAGATCACTTTAGGGGGTGGTTGTAATTCCCTTGTTCTACCATGAGAGAATCTCTCTCAGTTTGGTGGGTTGAGCCGAAGTTTCTGTATTTCTCTTAGGAAAAGCTATACTGCCTTAAATCTGAGAGTATAATACTCCTCGTCTCATGCCTATTCAAACGAGACCAAACATGCGTGTATTTGTCCCTAACATCTATGTGTGCTGAGTTATCCTGTTTATAGTGGAAAAGGTGTCTGTGTCTGGAGGCTGACAGCTGTTGTTGCTGTGGATTGATTGTGGAACTCTGGTCACTCCGGGGGTGAAAGGTCTTGCTTTTTCTGTGCTGCTCCAGTTATTCCTATCCAGTCTCTCAGGAGCCGGCAGGCCTTTGCCTTCCTTAAAAGGGGTGGTTTGACGAGTTGAGTCCAGTCTTGCCTGGGCCAGCGGAGCTCTGAAATAGACTGATGCAGGCTGATCAGAGTTGGGGCCTGCAGGACCTATAAGTTTTATGTCCTTACAGAATGTAAGTGGCATCATACTAAACTAGTGGTGTTCGAACTAGCATGGAAAGAGGCTATGGGTAGCTACAAAAAGGCTCTTAGTGCCGCCAAATCATCTAGTATCTATCAGAACTAATTGAAATAAACAAAAATAATCCTAGATTCCTATTTACTATGGTGTCCAAGCTGACTAATAACCAGACCACTGGTTATTTTCCAGTGACGACTTTATGAAACATTTTGACCAAAAATATGCTCAATTAAACAGAACATTTTGAATATTGAATATTGGTTAACCAGTCAGAACTGATGTACTTAATTTTATCTTCAAATTCATCTACTTGTATGCTAGACCCTGTTCCATCAAAATTATTCAGCGATGCTCCCAGCATTGATTGAACCGCTACTAGCAATAGTTAAACTAAAACATATAATCATATTACCCCAATTTTATCTTCACTGCACTGGCTGCCAGTTAGATTTCGTGTTGACTACAAAACACTGCTCTTAACCTATAAAGCTGTAAATGGTCTTGCACCGCAGTATGTGAGTGACCTCATTTGCGTTCCGAATCATACACTTAGATGACGAGATGGAGGTATTCTATCCGTACCCAGAATAAAGAACATTACCTTTGGGGGAAGAGCATTTGCTCATAAAGCACCACAGCTATGGAATAAACTTCCTATTAGTGTTCGGAACTCAGACACAATCTCTGCTTTTAAGTCAAGGCTTAAGATGTACCTCTTTCGCCAGTCTTTTGGATAGTTAAATCTTCTTTTCTAAGGTGAATGGGAAATCTGGAGGTTCATAGTTATTTGAGATTGAAGGGGAAAGGGGGGATTGGTGCTGTCGTCCTGCCACTCTCGCCGATCACTTAAGCTGTGGATGGGAGGTGGCTTGACGCCAAAACCTCTGTAAACCCTCATGCCTGTGCTTCCTTCCAGGTCACTCTTTTAGGCAGGCTGTCATAGTTGCTTTAGTCCTGCCGGTTAGGTGTAGGGCAATAACTCTTCTCCATCTTCTCTTTTTCGAGCTGATACCGAGCCGACTACACCGTGTGAACCCGCACCTGGACTCCTGGATATAACTACATGAAACCAACTGGGACTTTATAACTATATGAACTCTAATGAATGTCAATGTAAATGCAGTTTCATGCTCCTTGGTCGCCCAGAGGAGGATGGGGTCCCCTTCTGAGTCTAGGTTCCACTCAAGGTTTCTTCCTGCTAGAGGGAGTTTCCTTGCCACTGTCGCCTCAGGCTTGCTTGGTGGGGTTCTGGCCGGTTAAATGTAAAGTGCTTTGTGACAATGCATGTCGTTAAAAGCGCTATATAAATAAAATTGAATTGAATTGAAGTGCTTCCTCAGATTCATTTTTAAATGTTCTCCAGCTAATTTCCACTATGGCCACGAGTTCTAGTATTTTAAATTAATATTGAAATGGTCATTTGGCTGAACAGCATCCCGACCTGTTAGAATCTTATATACCTGGATCATGTCCCCCCATAGTCTCCTTTGCTTGAGGCTAAACAGATTCAGCTCAGCGAACCTCTCCTCATAAGACATTCCTCTAAGTGCAGGAATCATTCTAGTCATCCTACGTTGCACCTTTTCCAAGGCAGCAATGTCCTTCTGAAGGTATGGTGACCAAACCTGCACACAGTATTCTAGGTGGGATCTTACCAAGGAATTATATAATCGTAGCATCACTTCTCTTGACTTACATCTCTAGGTGTGTGGAGTTTAATCCAACATCCTTTTGCCTTTTTTTAATGCTTCCCCACACTGGCAAGAGTGGGACATGGAAGTATCAACATACACACCGAGATCTTTCTCGTAATCAGCTACCTTTATTTCAGTGGAACCCATAAAATATCTGTACTTTACTATATTTACTATATTTCTGCTCCCTGCATGGATTACCTTATATTTATCTATGTTAAATTTCATCTGCCACGTATGAGCCCAGTCGCTAATTAAATCCAGATCCTGTTGTAGCCTCTCTGGACATGAGACATGATCTAACATCAATCAGAAGATACCACACCAGCAGATAATGATTTCTGGAATAGTAAAGTTAAAGGTTGGCTAATAATACCCCTCATCTCTTTTAAAACTATAGATAAGATGCCATCAGGGCCTTGCGATTTATTTATTTTGAGCTTAGCTAGGCTTTGTACCACATCAGCCTCAGTTATACATATATTGGTCATAGACATCGTTGTATTTGTACTAAATGGTGGTAAGCTATTCTACTGTGAACAGCCATTGTAAAATAATCATTAAACTCATTTATATCAATTTCATTTTCAATT
>NW_026043217.1:42500-49295 GCF_023856365.1 Brienomyrus brachyistius | reverse complement strand
ACACATTTACACTAATGTATATCACAATGCTACCAAAGCTTTGCAAATGACCACAGAGCGGGACTGACACCCAAGTGTGTGTAGAACCACACACACACACACACACACACACACACACACACACACACACACACACACACACACACACACACACACACACACACACACTCTCTCTCTGAAGTGCTTTAAAAACATAACGGATAAATTATTTTATGTGCAAACTGGGAGGGGGCAACAAAAAGTCGCAAAACACACATGGAATCGATCCCCTCCCCCATCACAACCAACCCTCGGTGAACGAAACCAGAAAGTCAGTCATTGGCATCCCGGGTTCCGGACTTTGCTGAAATGCACGACCGGTGCGGGTTCTGGCGGGGGCTGACTGGGGGCAGGGGGGGTTGGCCTGGTGAGCAGCGCGGCAGTCGCCTTCCACGCATCACGTCTGTGCCAGCTGCAGCTCCTCCAGGCCGTCTTTGCCCAGGTGGTAACGGGCCAGGTCCTTCCGCGTCACCAGTCCCACCACCTGGGCACCGGGAACATGATTGGTACGTAGAACAGGGCATAGATAGCTGGTTATGTTATGAGGGAGGGGTGGGAGTAGCACAGGAAACCAGGGTGATAACCTTGATCTAGATGGATGCCCAACGGCCACTGGCTGAAAACCGATGCAGTAATTTTCGAATTTTACAATGAGAATGGAGATATGTGCTGGAGATGACGAAGGCCTGAGGACCTCGCAAGGCAGACGCACCTGGTTGTCACTGTCCACCACAATGAGGTGCCGCAGACCAAGGGCCCTGAACAGCTTGAAGACACGAGGAAGCGACGTCTCCTGAAAAAGAGGCAGAAGAACACAGTCGCAGAACATGACTGTTTAGTCAAATGTGTCTCTGGTTCTCAAGGACCAAGACCAAGGCTGAGACTGAGACTAGTACCTGCGTGACAGTGTAGGGGGTGGGATTCATGAACTCCGTCAGGTCCATCATGCACTCCCTCTCGTCTTGGGACACATGGATGGACTGGATCGGAGGGAAGCGAGGGTAGGCATCCCGGAAGTCCTTCAGCTGCAGTTTGCGCAGATTGAGACGAGAACGAGCCCGTTCCACAAACACCTGGTTGAAAAGAGTACACCGGTCACAACGTGGATGAGCACACTTCTCATTGGCTTGCTGCACTGACATTCGCAACCGTGTACGCAGTAAACAGACCCCTCATTGGTCAATCGCACTGCCAGTCACATCCAGGTATTCAATAATCAAACCCCTCATTGGTCAGCTGCACTGTCATTCACAGGCATGCATATACACCAAGCACCCTGATAGGTGTTAGTGTGGACAGACATGCTCCTTATTCAGCTGACCTCTGCAGGAACCTTAGGTCACACTCACCTTGTGTTTCAGGAGCACGATAAGCTGGGAACGCAGGATTAAGCCACAGATTTTCCCTGGCTAAGAGCACAAAATTCAGATTAGCAAAGCCCCAAAGTACATCATGTGACAAATCTCCAGGAAAACAAAATCACCCCTAGTGGGAGGGACATACCTCACAGCCATCACTCAACCCGGAGACTACAGGGAACCCGTTGTGATTGGTCGAGGTGTTGCTGAGCACATCCACAATAGTGCCCACTTTCTCCACCAGGTTGAAGCAGGTTACTGGAGAGCTCATAACCTCCCTGAATGGACAGACACACCAAACCTGAATATACAGTGAGAATGAAGCACCAATGTCTTGCTAAAGGCGTGTACTGGGCTCATTGAAGCATTAGCAGGGAAAATCCTGTAGGGGGCAATATACCTGGCAGTCAGGGAGTGGGAGGTGGCTGGGGCATCCCAGTGCAGGAAGGGCACACTCTGCAGCTTGATGTGGATGTCGTATAGCCCCTGTGGGAAAATTCGAGTCACTCAGAAGAGCTTAGGATCACATCTGCACAACATTCATAAGCTGCCACCCCTTGAAGTTTTACTTCCTCTAAGCAGATTTGCTGGCACATTGAGGAACAGAGAAGCGAAACGAGCTGTCACAGCATGATGTGCCACCTTAAGTTAGACAGCTGTGCAAAAACAACGGAAGGGTTCTCAAAATCAGTCACTGGAAGGACAGATGAAAAAAAGATGGCGTCAGACTGGTGGCTAGCTGCACCACCCACACCAAAAGCAAACATGAGACCGGAGCAGTTAACGAAACACGACTGGCCCGATTCCAAGTTCTGCACGGTCTGAAAGGCGATGAGCTCATCACTCACTGACAGGCTCACACATAATGCCAAATGGACCAACCCGCTCCAACCCGAAACGTCAACACTGACCTCCACGAAATAATCGCCCACGATCTTCGCCGTCATCAGAACCAGCATTATGGGTAGGCCGTAGGTGACATTTCCGGTGGCTTCCACCATGATGACAGTCAGGCTGAGGGTCATCCTCACGATCCCACCTGGCAAAGACCTTCGTAAACAGACGCAAACCCGAAGCCTCATGTGCCTCCATGCACCTCTAGACGAGCTCTGAAAAGCAGGCTGACCGCGGACGGACACTCACCAAGCTGGGCGGCGGCTCCAATCAGAGCGTACTTCCCAGGGTCGGCCAAGGTCTGTCAAACGAAACGCCACAAATCATAAAACATGCTCATTCAAAAACTTCGAGGGGGCTTTACTTCCAACAAACATTATGTTAAACTACATCTATGCCGACATGACGCTGGGCGGCCCAGGAAATCGATACAGCACTAACCAATAGGGCACCTTCAAAGAGTCACGTGACTGCTTAAAGAGTAAATCTGATTGGACAACAAAGAGGAAATCAATCTAAAGCGGGTGTTGAAGGAGGCCCTCTGACTTCTAAAGACCCCGTTCAATTTCCTTAATATATCAAAACCTGCAGCGTTTCCATTAAAGTTCTGCACAAACAAGCAAATTTGTTGACAAAGTGAAATTGCATAAAGGGTGTTTCCATTAAGTAACATCATGGAAACAACACCTGCAATTTATGATTCCGTGCCTCAACATGGATTGAGCTTTTCATGAGATACGAGCTCTAGAACCAAGTCATCGTGTCCTACACAGCAACAAGTTCGCAAAATCGGCTTCCATTTCAGTTTTGCGAATCGCCACAAAAACCACTTCAATCAAACTGAAAGCGTTTGAGGGCTTGTCCTCCTGAAATATAATCGTACCCATTAACGGATTTTCAGTTTTGCTTCTTCAAAATGTGCAAAAAAATCAAGGTCAGTGGAAAACGTCGCCACTGTGAGGTTTCTCTCTGCTGAGGGAAGAGTTCTGCTATCGTGACGGCCCCTCCTCCGCCAGCGGACCACGCCGCCTCACCGGCTATACGGCGCTTCCCCAGGAACGGCGACCCGTCCTGATGTACCTGTATGGAATTGTGCGGCGTAATGGAGGCCAGCAAAATGCCAAAGAGCCGCCCCCAGGCGGCGCCGATGAGCAGCGAGGGGATGAAGACCCCGGCGGACACAGTCAGGCCGTATGTCCAGCAGGCCAGGAAGAAGTAGGTGATGGTGAAGATTCCCAGGGTCACGGGATTGTAGGAACCTGCCGGGGGGGGGGGGGGGGGGGTGGTGGTGGTGGAATTCATCACCTAAGTCAGTGTTTCCCACGTTTTTGCTAAAATGTTGATCATGTAGTTGATCCCCAAGAACGCTAATCTAGCGAAACCAGCTAGTTTTACTTGATTCACCCTTGTAATGAGGATACAGGTGTACAGAAATTATTTCATGATGAATGGCATTTTTCATATGATCATTTCCATTTTTCTACCTGGTGTAAAGTGCAATTTGGAGCCGATCAAGACCAAGCCATGTTACTTTGGTATGTCTTTCATCCACTAGAGGGCATGGATGAACACAGTTTAGTGCCGTTCGAACTTGCCTACGGTGGCATTCGTCAGGGCACTTGAGAAGCGCTCCTGTTCTCCCCAGGCAGGGTGACAGTCCCCCCATCCCAAATGAGGGAAGCCTTGAATAATTGAGGAGGATTGTGTGTATGGGTTTAGCTGTCTGTCTGGGAAAACAATCAGCCAGAAGCGGCCCGTAAACAAACCTACGACACGACAGAGGTGGCAGACGAGTCTGACTGTTCAAACAGCTGCCCCGGACCTAGCCAGCCTGTCACCAATATCAAACACAGGTGTTCATTCTAAAGATGGACAACGGACTGTAATTATAATCTCTTCCAGAAGAAGGGCACAACAGGGGCGACCAATCCGGCTTCAGGTCACGACCCATCCTGCCCTGAAACACGTGCTGGAAACTCCACGGACCTGCGGGGCTGTGGAACAGGCTGCGGACACTCCTCTCCGGGGTGTTGAAGACGATCGTGGCCATGGAATTGTACTCGCCATCAGCACAGAACAGCTGTGAGAGGGATAAGTGGAGGTTCAGGCCTGAGGACAGGATACACACCCTCTCAGCTGTTCAGCCAATGAAATCACAGAGAGCCCACCTCCAGCTGCCTTACCTGCAAGGGGTATTCCTCCAGCTGATCCTCCCCCAGGGGCTGGCAGTCGTTGGAGAAGTAGATCATAGTGAAGAACACAGTGGCCGTCACGGCAGCAACCAGTATGGCCTCGATCACCTGCAGGCAGGGCCGGTGGATATACCTGGGGATGGGGGGGCATGGTGGCTCAGCTAATGATTTTGTTGTGGGACAACTTTCATTTGCATCAAACCAGTGTGGGGCAGTTTCAAGGTCAGCCCCACAGTCTCGGGATATATTTATTTAATTATTTAATTTCAAGTGTTAAGATGCCTAAGTTTCAGACAGGCGTGACACAGTAAAAACCAAACAGGCCTCACTTACGTGCACACACACAGGCAGAGGTACGCACACACACACACACACACAGGCACACATGCGCACAGAAGTACGCACACACACACACACAGGCACACACACGCACACAGGCACACGCACACAGGCACACCTGATCCTGAGGATGGTGAGCCAGTAGTTCAGGACGTTGAACAGTGCTCCCAGCAATCCACCTGCGGGGGGGAAAGAGACATGGGCCCGGCATGAGAAAACCAGAAACAGAACCAGTCCGTTAAGATGTAAAAGAGCAAGGTTTGGGTTTCCACAATAAGACGCTCCCTCTCTCTCTCTCTCTCTCTCACCGAAGGCTCCCATGACGATAAACAGAGGAATCTCATACAGGTAGTACTCCGTGCTCTGAGGGGGGGGGGTAAAAAAAAAGAAAAAAAAATCAATACCCAGAATCCTCCAGTCAAACATGCAAATGACAACATCAACAGACCCTACAGGACTACACACATGGGGGCACCTCTTGTTTGCCTCTTTTTTTTTTATTTAATTTTATTTTTATATATATATATATATATATATATATATATATATATATATATATATATATATATATATATATATATATATATATATATATATATAGAGTAATTTCTTCTATTTTCTAAAAAGTTACTGATATCTAGTTGGATGGCTAGATGAACACCGCTTCAGTTCCCAAACTTCTCCTCAGGGGCACCTCAGCCGTTCCATGATTTTGTTAAATTTCACCAACAGCTGAATTAAAAAAAGTTAAATATACTGGCTTAAAAAGTCAGTGAGAGACTGACTAGCTGTATGAGGTGTGCTGGTGGCCAAGTCAAAAAAAACACATGGCTGCATTGGACGGTCGCTGCAAATACTAGGATGATTTTAGCAGAGGTTCTGAAATGGCGAAGTTGACACACTTTCACAGGCATAATATCATAGTTTTACACCAACACGAGGATAATCTAAATATCATTTTCTTTGCCTGCCTAAGACTTTTGCACAGTAGTGTATAATTTTTTAAAAAATGGTGAACGTGTTGTGATCCTACAGGAAGCATACAGTGGGCATCCGGGGCAAACGTTTCCCAAAAACTTCAGGCACCGAAGGCGGGAAAAATTCTGCTGCGTTTAAAAAAAATAAAATAAACAACCGTATCTGCATACCATGTAAACTGCTACAGGTGCCTCTCTTGTAACGAGAAACATCCACAACCATGGCTAACATGCCTACCTAAACCAGGAGGCCCAACTAAAACAGCGCGGTACTCATGTCCACCGAGGTGATGACTATATTTCCAGCCCAGGGGACCTCCCAGGAAAGTCATGCGCTGCGGGGTGGGGGCTGTGTCCAAGTCCCCCAACAAACGTTTCATGGTTTCCTTTCCAACCCATGTGACCAGAAGGCAGGTAAAAATACATCACTGCTCATGTGACAGGGTACCGAGTCGAGCCCTTTCTGGAAATAACAGCTCATCCTTTTCTCTCTCACCCTTGTTTCCCCATAAAGTTCACAGATCAGCCCCTTCTTGAACGGCACGGACAGGAAAGACCAAAACATGTTCGGGAACAGTGTGAACTTGGTCTCATTCTGGATTTTGGTCAAAATTATACCGTCTTCTTTCGCCTTTCCCAAACGAGGTAATGATTATAAAATGCTCTCCACTCTAAGTTGTCCAGACATCCATAAACATCACATTTTCCCCACTGACTAACGGGAGGCAGGAAACCAATGTCAGAGGGTAACGGCCGACATCTCCCAAGAGCTACTTGACTTGCGGACAGCATACCATTGGCCAAGACAACCAGATCAATTACCGATGCCCAATATTTTGATTTTCAAGATTCCATCTACAGACTTTTAAAAAGGACAATCTACATCACAACACCGACAGAAATGGGAAACTTACATCGTTGTCAAAGCGTCCAAAGTTGATGAGACCTGGGTTACTAAAATCTCCCGGCTTGTTGTGGTAGATACTCATGAAGAAG
>NW_026043217.1:0-37500 GCF_023856365.1 Brienomyrus brachyistius | reverse complement strand
CCATGACTCACTGCCCCATTCAAACAAAAAAAAAACAGGTTTTTGGGGTAACCTTTAGGTCAGCTCTTCAAAACCAGGTATGAGGACTCTTCAGCTAATCAGTCCTCTAATTAGAAATCTAATTAGGGAGTTGCAGCGAAAACCTGCATACACACCGGCCCTTTGCGGATAAGATTGTTCACCCCTGAAACAAGCAAACAGAAAGGCTGCTACACTGCAAATTCAATATGCCCGCCGATGCTCCACCAAATCTATCAGGACCCTGCCTGTCTTTCCCGTGCCTGCTCCTTTGCCAATATGCCCTACCATCGGAACATGCACAGCCATCTCGCCCCGGCTATGCCTCCAGTCCGAACTGCAGTTCCTATACCTGCCTATAATTGCCTGGCTACAATCCATCCCCCAAAATGAAATTGATGACCCAACGATCACAGCTAAGAATTCTATCCCCAAACCACTGGTCTTCCTCCCCAACCGAACGATCATTCACTGACCGTGGTAACTTATAAGGGTTGGTATGATGACCAGTGGTGGACCTCACCGAACGTTTAACTGGTCTCTACACCTCGGGGGGGACATAACCTCCTCCATTATACGAGGCCTACTTGTGGATGCTCTATTGCGACCCCTCCCACCAGCCCTGTCCCCGTAAAATCACAGAGTCCTCATCCGATTCCATTTCTGTTGCCCCTGTGGGCAACCCAGACTCAGGAGACATTACCAGAACATCTTCCCCTGACATAACAACCCCCTGTGGTACTGGACGCAACTCTGTTCGGTGAACTTGACGGACAACCCCGTCCCCCTCCATTGGAGTTGCAGAGTAAACTGCACCCTGATCTTGGGGACACCGAACTACCATATACAAACAGGCATGCCAATGATCCTGTATTTTACCTCGAACATGGTTCCGCAAACACACCAGCTGACCTTCATCAAACCCCTAATCATTAACCAACTCATTGTGTTTCCGATTTCGTGGTGTGGCTTGTTCCTCCAACTAAGCCTTCACATACTCTTGAAGCACCTGCAAACTTTCCTGATGGTTTTGTACCCATTCCTCCAAAGGTCCACCATACTGACTGATCCCGGCAGGAGCCTGAAGATAGTGTATCGGTAATCGAGGCTCACAGCCAGACCTTAAATAAAAAGGCATCATCCAGTCATTTGGTGGGGTGTAGTATTGTAAGCTTCTCTGCTGGAGGAAGTGTGTGAAGCAAATTGTGCAAAAAAAATATTAAAGCAACACCAGGGAGGTTTACATCTAGATCCTTAAAATGATCGACCTGCAATTCCACCTTGAAAATCCAATTACCATATAAAGGATACAAGATGTAAAGATGACAAATGACATGGCACACATTTGTTGTTTAGACTGTTGTGTCAGGTTAATTGAAAGCTGAAGGATCTTAGTGTTTACTAGTCTAAGTAACAGAATGTCTAAACACTGTGCTTGCCTTTATGGGTTTTTAAGCAGAACATATAGGTATAGAAACATATTAACATTACGTTTCACGATTCACTGACTGGAGAATAGGAGAATATACACATCAATATTACTACTTAAGTTAACTAACCCTAATCCCAACCCCTATTGGCACGGAGCCCGCCAGGGTTCAGGTGAGATATAAATCTGTAATCTGTATCAATGGTTTTGCTATCCATACCCACCCTATTAATGTTAGCTTCCCAGGGTTTCTTGTTAGACAAGCTCTGTGTCTCTCTATACCCCCATTTACTGCACGACTGATTGTCCATTTATAAAGAATCAAATAGGGTGAAGATGGTTTTAGTTTACAATTACTCTGGAAGGTGACCAGATTAAAAAAAACTAAATACCATGCCTACGTGTATGTAATCTCCATCACAGTCCCCATTTTCCCCATAATCCTCGTTTTGATAGTGCCAATTTGTGTAATGTGAGTTTTTTTTTTTTTTTAAAAACTGTTATAGAAGAACATACTGGATGCCACATGTGTACAATTACCCCTTTCTAATTAGTGGGGTCCGTTGTGTCAGCTACAGCCTTTACTAACATACACATAAGTATACAGTCTTACAGCACTTTTGTTTTCCTTTTGTATTTAATGGTTTTCCATTTAGGGGGCAGCATGGTGGTGCAGTGGTTAGCACTGTTGCCTCACACCTCTAGGGCCCGGGTTCGAGTCTCCACCTGGGTCACATGTGTGTGGAGTTTGCATGTTCTACCCATGTCATCGTGGGGTTTCCTCCGGGTACTCTGGTTTCCCCCACAGTCCAAAAACATGCTGAGGCTAATTGGAGTTGCTAAATTGCCCATAGGAGTGTATGCGTGAGTGAATAGTGTGTGAGTGTGCCCTGCGATGGGCTGGCCCGCCATCCTGAGTTGTTCCCTGTCTCGTGCCCATTGCTTCCGGGATAGGCTCCAGACCCCCCGCGATCCAGTAGGATAAGCGGTTTGGAAAGGCTGCCTAACGCCCTTAATTTGTTTGCAATTTCGCCAGGTAGGCTACCTTCTTTAAACTGCGTTTTGCTAGACTACACATTTCGAGATGTTTTATTGTAGTCTTGGTAAATATATATATATAGTTTAGCCTAACCCAGCCACTTAAGGGAGCAAGCCAGCTCAGGTAGGTGCCAGTCCCAAGCCCGGATTAATGGAGAGGGTTGGCGTCAAGAAATAAAGAGAAATAAAGACAACTAATACTCCTAGTTTGCGAGATCTGACTGCAATGGCAGCACTGCTACAAGGGTGTGGATAAATCTATACAAATATCACCTGCATGCACATTACTTCTTTTACAATAACCAACTCCTGATCCATACTGTTAGTCGTGAAAAAAAAAACTATCGTGTACATAGAGGCCCTGTGTAAAAAGATAACTGCCAAGGAAAAGATCAAAAACATTTATTTCAAGGATACAAAGTTTTTATGGTCATGTACAGTGTACAGTGCAATTCTTATTTGATTAACTTGAATGTCTCCACAGACTAGACGATTAAACAAATAAAGCAGTGCAACATTACAATAACTAATAACAAATAAACAAAGCTCACGAGTACTATTACAGTATTTATATCATTTATTTAAACTTAATTTTACCAGGTAAATTAACTACAAAGCAGTTACCACTGCTTTACCTGCTTCTCGGGAGAAATAGCAGATATACGTCATGTATGTGACTAAATTCTTAAGCCAATAAGGGCAAAGTTGTGTCGTAATGGAGGCGGATCCAGTTTGTGCAGCCGGTTAAAGACACTACGGGCATGTAAATGGAGAACGAAATTATAGTTATACCGAATCTCCTACACACAATACCAAGGTTACCAACTTTGGTCAGCTGACCGGAGTGAGACGTTCAATTCCCGTAAGATTTCTTTGCGCCAGCCTGAGAGTCTGAAAACACGTCACACCAGATGCATGAGAGATGGAAACCTGGGATATTCAGTCGAATCAGATCAAATATGATGCTAAGTTAGTACTAAGTTAAAATATGTTCCGGACTTGTAACATGCACCCATGATTTGGAACAGTCAGCAGGCTGTCTCTGGCCACGCCCCCTACACTCGGTCCGGCCCCTGGCTTTTCCTGAATTCTGATTCCTTTAGATAAACATTGACTTCATTGATATTGTTATTGATTTATCGACAGACCATCATACGTTTTAGACGTTATAATAACAACACTCTATTGATCCCCAAAGAGAGAAATTCTCTCCTTGCCTGCCCCCTCTTACTGTCCATGATACACAAGCACATATGTAGAAAAACGTCAGCTTGGAAGCCAAGGCTGGACTTAACCTACTCCTTAGGGTTCAACTGGAAACTGCCCCATGGCCGAGCGGTCTAAAGCCTCCTGCGCAGCGAAAATGGCCTTTCAAAGTAAGGGGTATTCTGTTCTCCGAAGTAAGGCGTGGGTTCGAATCCAACTTCCGACAAAAGTTCTTCAATCGCTACAGCAGAATTTGAGCCACTGATCGGCTTTAATTGCTTTGTTTTATTTTTGCGTTTCAGGCAAAACTACATAACACTTAAGAGGTGCAGGATGATCTGTCTTGCTCTCGCGAGGTTTTTGTACGACGTGACATGGTGACATAATGCAGCGGACGATAAAAATCTAACCACAATGCATTGCGTCAGGACCAGAATGTATTGCTTTAAGCCAGCGCTGTATGTGGGTACATGAAGTGGAAAGCACCCAATAACAAACATAACATTTAAAAAAAATCTACAAACTAGTGGGAATATAAAATAAAATAAATGTGTCTGGGCAAATTGGTAAGTTAAATTAAATCGTTTTAAGCAGTGTTAAGCAGTGTGTGGTTTTAAACACGAGTAGCATGTACCGTGTTGACGGCGCATGAACGTATCTTGGCAGCACATGTAAAACTTAGATTTGCAAGCGGGATGTGAAACAGCATTTAGGTGTTTAAAACAGCAATAGAGTGCGTGTTTGTTCACGCAGTTACAATGTTTAGTTGTTATTTCTGTGGAACATCAGTGCAAACCCTTAGGGAACATGTTTTACATGTCAAACTTCACCGTCATGAACCACGATGCGTGTTCAAGTGTGGCGCTACAGATTGCCACAATACGTTTCGTTCATATGGGGAATTTAAGGCTCATTTTTACCGTAAACATAACACAGATTCATATATTGATACTACAAATGCCCTTACGGTGTTTACGTGTAATATGTCTATGTGCCAGCGCCAATGTCGCGATGTCAGATCACTAACAGCTCACTTAAAGGAACATATAGCCGAAGGACGTGTTGTGACATGTCCGGTGACAGGATGCGACCATACGTTCACTGTGAGATCGTCGTTTACAGCCTACATGTCCAGGAAACACAGACAATGTTCTGTGGACAGTATAAGAGATCTTTATAAGGAGACAGTTTCTCAGTTTCTTGAAACTGAACCGTTAGTTACAGGCCCTACAGAGAGATTTAGTGAGACTGATGAAGGTGAAGTCCATCTTACAGAAAATTTCAGTGACCTTTTTCTTAGAAATATTTCTCTTTTCTACTTGAAATTACATGGGCAGTTTCTTCTGCCAGCATCAACTATACAAAATATTATTGAAGAGATGCTATGCATACATGAACTAGGACAGACATATACTTTGAATAAATTAAGTGCATTCCTGAAAAGTGACTTAACTGAATTAACAGATGAGGTTATTGGTAGTATATGTGATGTTGTGAAGGAATCTGACCTTTTCACCATTAGTCATGAAGGACCAATGAGAACCAATTTTTCAAGAACTAGGGCTTTTAAACAGATGTTTAGATACACAGAACCTGTAAAGTTGTACTTAGGAAGGGATGAAACAAGGTCACAGAGGTTTGCCTACTATGTTCCATTGAAAGACACTTTGAGACATTTACTGGAGTCAGACTTATGGCAGAATTGTGCTGCACAGGGTACATACGTACCATACACTGATGTGCTTTGTGATGTCAGTGATGGTCAGGTATATAAAAACAATGAGTTCTTTTCTCAAAACCCATCATGTCTAAAACTAATTCTATATCAAGATTCTTTTGAGGCGGTGAACCCATTAGGTTCAGCAAAAAGCAGCACAAAGTAGTAGCTGTATATTTGTCTCTGGCTAATTTACCACCTCATCAAGTACAGACCACATGTCACTTGTAATGCTGTGTCAGGAAAAAGACTTCAAACACTTTGGCCATGACAAAGTTTTCTCAAGGCTCATTGCAGACTTAAAAGACCTGGAAGACAATGGAATAACGGTGGCAGAGGAAAAAGTTAAAGGGACTGTTTTGTGCATTGCAGGGGACAATTTGGGGTCTCATAATATCGGTGGATTTACAGAAAATTTTAGTTTTTCTGAATATTTCTGCAGGTATTGCCGGACAACCCGAACAGATTTTCAAACAGATCCAAATGCATTTTACAGTCTGAGGAACAACAAAACGTTGAAGGTATAATATCTGAGTTTTAATTCATTGAATTACTTCGATGTTTGTATGCCTGGCCTGCCACCTTGTTTAGGCCATGACATTTTTGAGGGTATCCTTTCCTATGATTTAGCCCTTTACCTGAAGTACTTCATCAAGCAAAAAAAGTGGTTCACTTATTCAATTCTGAATAGACGCATTAAGAAATTTAAGTACAGTGGCTCTGATGTGTTGAGTAAGCCATGTGCAGTAAACTCCAATGGAGTAAAGCTTTATGGTCAGGCTGTTCAGAACTGGAATTTTCTAAGACTTCTTCCTGTGATCATGTGTGACAAGGTGAAAGAGCCCACAGATGATGATTGGCAGTTGACCCTTCAGCTAAAAGACATTGTGGAGCTGATTTGTGCACAGAAAATTTTATTGCCAGAGGTTGCATACCTTGACGTTCTTATCCAAGAATATCTTGCTTGTAGATTTTCTTTCTTTCCAGGACATAGGTTAAAGCCTAAGCATCACTACTTGCGACACTACCCTGCACTGATTTTAAAGTTTGGTCCTTTGATCAGGTTGTGGACAATGCGATTTGAAAGTAAATAAGGCACCATGGCAACAACAGTCAGAACAGCATCCAGTTCACAGCTAGTTTTAAAAATTGCTTTAACGCAGAGTGATTACAGGAAATAGGTGTACTGCTTAATATTAATTAAATTATTAAAATGTGCTAATAATAGACATATTTGTCAGTCAGACATTGTGCTTTTTAACACTAGATTTACCGAGTTTTTATTCTCTGCTGAGAGTCCCAAGGTGTTTGTCACCCCTGCTGTGATTTTCGCAGGTCTTCAGCCCCATCCTCCTCCTGCTTTTGTTGTGCAAACACACCCATTACCTGTGAGGCCTGGCGCATTTGCATTTTTTACTCAGAGTAGCTCAAATCCAAGGCAGGCTAAACCTCTGTGTGTGACATGGAAACCTTCACAAAAGTCTGCCATATCTATACCAAATATCCCACACGCTGACTGACCTGCAAATATGAAAGACGCACATTCACAAAATATATGGAAACACAAGTCTGTGTTATTTATAAAACAAATTGAGTGAAAATAGAATGAAAAGTTGCTAATAGAATGAAATGAATAAAATGAAAACATGCTAACACTTCAGTCTCCAATGCATGTTTGTATATAAATGTCATAAGCTGAGTGAAGTCATGGTCCATGGTTTTTGACATGCTCATACACATACAGAATAAAATGTCATTTCATTTTCATTGGCCATCACTGAATTATAACACCAAAAGTGAATTTTGTTTTTGTGTGATCTCTCCAGCTTTGCATGTTTGGCTGTTCATGTAAAAATTGATGTATCCGTGCCTCAGTTCCAGGTTCATCTCTTCGTCATCTTTCTGCCTTTTGTCTCAGTGGTTACTGTCCCACACAGTCTGTCTATCTTTCAAAGTCTGTGTTTGCAGCGTTTGAAAACCCAGTGACCATCATCCCTGTATTTGGCAATGGAGTTCCTTGGCTAGAAGAATCGGAAACAATCTTCTTTTTCCTTTCCACCCTGTAGATGCTTTGTACAGAACGTAGGCATTCACCGCCACCAAGTCCAGCATGTTGTAAAACACAGCTACTGGCCACTTGCTTGTTGCTGCTCGTACTGAATACATGCGCGCCATTCTAAACACTGACGTGGAGAATTCCTCTCCCTGTGCAGTGTCCTTTGCCAATGGAGGAAGTTCACGGCAAATGTTATTCACCATGCCCAGTAAAGTGAAGCAGTCTGTGTGACAGTGACAGTGAGGTGAAGAAATTGTCCATTGTGACATTTCTCCCGTCATCCAGAAATGACTCCATCAGACTCATGACCACGTTCTCTGCCAGCCTTCACCAAGAACTGTGCTGAAAGTTTCACTCCAGGAGAACACATGAACATAGATGTACAGCTGTTCTCGACCAAGGTTCATTGTCCATGCAGTATATTTACATTTACATTTACAGGATTTGGCAGACGCCCTTAGCCAGAGCGACTTACATAAGTGCTTTGAGACTCTGCAATGAATTTCCGATGCTAGCTCAATAAGGACCCCAGCTACGAATACTATCTCTGAGAACGCCATTGAGTAGTGCAGAATTTTTATTTTATTTTATTTTTTTAAAACACACACCAGAAAAAGAGTCGAGTAAGAATATAGAAGTTCTACGTCAGGTATTTCTGAAAAAGAAAAGTTTTGAGTCGTCGCTTGAAGACATTCAAGGATTCAGGGGGAGTTCATTCCATCAATTAGGTGCCAGGACAGAGAAGAGCCGAGATGCGTGTCTTCCTTGTGCCTTGAGGGGAGGTGGGACCAGTCGAGCAGTGCTGGAGGATCGGAGAGATCGTGGTGCAGAGCGGGGTGTGATGAGGTCCTTTAGGTAGGATGGTGCCAGAGAATTTTTGGCTTTGTATGCGAGCATCAGTGTTTTGAATCTGATGCGTGCAGCTACAGGAAGCCAGTGGAGGGAGCGCAGCAAAGGAGTGGTGTGGGAGAACTTGGGAAGGATGAAAACAAGACGAGCAGCTGCATTCTGAATCAGTTGGAGGGGACGGATGGCGCTCAGTGGTAAACCCGCTAGAAGCGAGTTGCAGTAGTCAAGGCGTGAGATGACGAGGGACTGGACGAGTATCTGGGTAGCCTGGGTGGAAAGAAATGGACGTATCCTCCTGATGTTAAAGAGGAGAAACCGACAAGAGCGAGAAAGACTGGTGATATGTGAGGAAAATGACAACCGATCATCTATGGTAACTCCAAGGTTTCTAGCAGAAACCGAAGGACGGATCAGGGAGTTGTCAAAGGAGATCGCAAGGTCCTGGAGGGGGGATGAGTCAGCCGGGATGTAAAGCAACTCAGTTTTACTAGTTTTGAGTTTTAGCTGGTGAGTGGTAATCCAAGATGAGATGTCTGCCAAGCATGTAGAGATCTTAGTGGAGACATGAGTGTCTGAGGGAGGGAAGGCGAGGATGAGTTGAGTGTCATCGGCATAGCAGTGGTAGGAGAAGCCATGTGAGGATATAACTTCGCCAAGAGATTTAGTGTAGAGGGAGAATAGGAGAGGGCCAAGAACCGAGCCCTGAGGGACACCGGTGGAAAGACAACGTGGAGTAGATGTGGATCCATTCCATGTCACTTGGTATATCGCATCCAAGCCGGACAAATTTGGGATCAAGTTCTGGATGGCCACGGATTTGGAGACCAAATACGTCTGCAACGTGTCCCCTAACTTGGGAAAGGACCCCAGTCACCAGAAAAGGGAGAGGCTGGCAGAGAACATGGTCATGAGTCTGATGGAGCCATTTCTGGATGACGGGAGAAATGTCACAACGGACAATTTCTTCACCTCACTGGCACTGTCACACAGACTGCTTCAGCGCAAAACAACACTACTGAGCACAGGGAATAAAGTTTGGTATGAACTTCCTCCAATTTCAAAGGACACTGCACAGCAAGAGGAATTCTCCGCGTCAGTGCTTAGAAGTGGCAGTGTCTCCTTGACAATTTATGCACCTAAAAAAACAAGATTGTGTGTGTTCTGAGTTCCTTGGACCAAGATGTGGCGATCTGTGAAGGCAGAAAGAGGAAACCCAACACGATAACAGACTATAACCACATGAAGGTATGTGAATGTGTGTATAATTTTACATCAGTGCTACAATGTTTTCTGATATGTACTATACAGGCCTATATAGAAAGAAGGTAGAAAAAAAGCAAATACACTCATGACTCTCTCTCTCTCTGCTGTTATAGTGTGGTGTAAATGTGTTGGACCAAATGGCGCGCATGTATTCCGTAAGAGCAGCAACATGCAGGTGGCCAGTAGCTGTATTTTACAACATGCTGGACCTGGTGGTGGCAAATTCCTACGTTCTGTACAAGGCATGTACAGGGTGGGAAGGCAAAAGAAGATTATTTTTGAGTCATCTAGCCAAGGAACTCCATTGCCAATTTATGCCACAAAAGGCTATGGGGACAGAGGAAGGCTGCTGCTGTGCCAGGACTTGTATGGACAACTCAGTGTCAGGTACAGGAGAACTGCAACAGAAACCGCAGCAGGTTTACCAGTGCAAAGTGTTACAAATTCACTTGCGCCAAATGCAGGGATGATGGTCACTGGGTCTGCAAACACTGCAAAGTTTGAAACACTCAATTTTTTTATAAATAAAACAGACTTGTGCTTCCATATATTTTGTGAATGTGTGTCTTTCATATTTGCAGGTCAGTCAGCATGTGGGATATTTGGTATAGATATGGCAGACTTTTGTGAAGGTTTCCATGTCACACACAGAGGTTTAGCCTGCCTTGGATTTTAGCTGCTCTGAGTAAAAAAATGCAAATGCGCCAGGCCTCACAGGTAATGGGTGTGTTTGCACAACAAAAGCAGGAGGACAATGGCCCAAGAAACTCTCAGCAGGGATGCTAGTAGGTGTTAGGCCCAGGGAATTTACGCAAATTTGCGTAGATTTGGCAGTTCTAGTGTTAAAGAGCAGAAGGGATACATTAAATTACGATTATATTGTCCTTACTGTATATATTTTTACATTTTTCCCCTCAATGATTGTCAAGTGATCACAATTCTTACTGTGCTTTACCCCTCACTTGATAGAGATGTACCAAAACTGAACATATAACTGGATTTCACTCAGAATAACCAGGCCTTCTTTTTGGACTCTTTATCCCTTTTTATTTTATCTTCGCTTTCCTCAAGCCAGGCATTTACAGGTGAAAAACCTTAAACCACAAAACACCAACTTTCACCAATCTATCTTATGAGCAAACACAAAATTTTACTTTAAATGCATATATATATATATATATATATATACATACACACAAAATATACAATAAATGACCAATCTCAGCTTCAAATTTCCACACAATTATACATAACTTGTTCTGAATAAAATTCCTCCAAACATCAAAGTTTAAGATCAAACCACTGGGGAAACACATAAATGAGTTACTCAACGCAATAAATTGCAATGAAAAGCTAACCAATTAGACAATCGAACAATAGGTTTAACACTTCTGCCCATATGAATTATTAAAAGGAAAGTTCACCCTTAATACTTTTTTTTTTTCTTTTTAGCAATTTAATATTTAACTTTTAGATAAACTAAAAATAGAACCCCCCCTTTTAAACCGCATTAATGCAAACATCTGAATCAATAAAACAGCATTCCACATATTGTCATTAAGACACTTACAGCACACCATTTATTCCTAATACAGTCAAATACCACAACTCATATAATGTTACAAGCCAGCACCAGCGCCTCAATGCCTCATTAGCGCACCCCATTAAGAAATAAACCCCACTCGCAACAGGTAGTGCTTGCTACAAATAACATTTGCAACAAAGTCCAACACGCATGGTTCATGGTCTTACCGGCTGTCCGTTCAGAGTCTACTTTTCAGTACACAATCGCAGCACAGTTCCAGAAGCACTTGGTGTAGATTTGACCCTTTGCTTGTCGCGCTACCAATGCGTTTTGCCGACTTTATCCAAAATAAAGAGCAGGTGCGTCCGTTAATGCCTTCCCCTCGGGTGCACACAGGTGAGTAAACTTTGGTTCCGCATGACCACTTGCGTGAACGACGTAACCACTTGCTGGAATGACGTTCATCGCAACAATGATATAAATATTTTCCCCCCTGACATATAATCAGTGTAAGCACACAAACACATTGGCCGGTTATCCTATTCATTCAGTTCCACGGACAGTGACCTGTGTTACTGTGCTGTGACATCTGGTTCCTTCATTGGCTCTGTATATTTCTATAAATGACTAAATGGCTCTGTTGTAGAAATTTCCAGCCAGAGACTTGGTTCCTATATAACGAGAAGATTTTATTTTTACTCGGACTGAGAAGCTACAGAAAATCATCTCTGCATGTGATCTCCCCTTTACTGCTCAAGCAGAGCACACGCACATCAGCAAGTGTCAAGGCAGCAAGTGCATACAAACAACTTCTCAGGGCCTTCAGGAAGAGTCAGACTGCGGTGTCATTCAGAGATACCATTGTCTAAGACTTGCACTAAAACATTCTATGCACTTGGGCATATTTAAACAAAGTAGTATGGTACCTATGTCAGAATCCATCCCTGCCTTGTCCTGTTCACATGTCACTGGCCATCCTATTCTCTCCTCTGTCTTGTACCCCTTAGCCCATAGTGTGTTTGCCTGCTCATCGGGCCACCATGTGGCTTAACGGGCCAAGTGGTTGGCCACCGTGCCTGACTCCCCTTTTGATTGTGGGTTTTGAGGATATCAGTGGGTCTGTGTTTTCATGATTGTCCCCCAGGCCACCATGCAGCTCAGCCCTTGATTCCAACTACAGTAGCAATCAGGTGGTTCTCGGTCTACTAGGACTGTATAACAGGATTCTTCACCCATTCTATCTTTACTCCTTCAGCCGCATACATGAGTCAGACCTATAGGTTATTCAAATTCCGTCCTGCCAAATTTACTGGACAGGAAGTGGACACTGCAAATGAATGTGTGAATACGCCAATACCTACATCTTTACAAGTTACATTAAGGGGTTTGGTACAGTAAATGGCTGTGAGGTGGGATTTCTTCTTGATGTCTGTTTGTAGCCCGTCCACCAGCAGCTGCTGCTGTATTTATCACACCAAGCAGGGAAAGTATATTGCTAAATTTTCCTTAGTTCAATTACGCTTGATTAAGCTAATTAAGCCGGCTATGTTATTTACATTCAGAAGGATGCCGCCATATTGGGTTATACACAGATGCCACGATAGCTCACACTCACATTCCCTCTTCATTATTTTTCTAAACACACTCTATCCTGCCTTGTCACCTGCAACAAGATCTCACTCCCTGTAGCAATAAAAGTCTTTCTTATGATTGAGCAGATTTCTGCTTCTCTCCTAACCATGGGCATCCAAAGTAAGATGAAGCAAAATGTTAGGAAATTTGATAACACATGGTTACTCTTTTGGTAACAGTGACTTTGGTTTTATTTTGATAGATGTAAACTACATAATATGGTCTTAACCTTGTTTTCTGTCCTAAAAGCAAACTTTTATGTTACAGGAGAAAAGTGCACAGCTGCTTGGATCAACCCCAGCTAATCAGCGCATATGGGAATCTTTTCAAAATACCATGTGAGTCTTATGCAATTTACCCAATTAATATAAGCTCTTTAGATGACGCTTAAATAATCAATTCCCATCAACTTAGTGTCAAAACACAAACTCAGTGGCAAAAAAGTGAAGGGCAACAGACTAAGTTGTGAAAATGAAATCTGCATGTGATGAAAGGGCATGTGACTGTATCGCGATGATTATAATCATCAGATCAAACGGACCACGGAGTTGGCGGTATGGTCACACTGCTGGTCCCATGTCAGTAGGGTATAGCACACCCCTGGGCCCGGATACTACTAGGATGTCACTGGTGTACCACTGTGCCGTCAGAGTGTGGTGTGTCACTCCACAGCATTGGCAGGATTGCTCCTCTCCCTGCAGCGCCACCATACGCACATGACGGTCATCTGTGGTACTGCAGAACTGAGATGTATCGCTGAACATGGTAGGACGCCAGTCGTCATCAGTCCATCAGTCCATGCCTCCCAGTGACTACACCACTCCAAACGCAACCGTTTCTGTGCTATTGTGAACGGCAGCCTATGCATGGGACGGTGAACCCGTAGTCCAGCTGATGCCAGTCATCGCGACACGATGATATAGGGTGTTGTAGAGAGTCCAGTAGCTGTGTCCATATATCAGGCGCAGGTGTCATGGGGATCTGTGATGCTTGGAGCACAATCCGACGATCCTTCCTTGGCGTGGTCTGTCTTGGATGACCAGAAACTTCACGACGTGTGTGGATGCCTCACGTGCCCATTGGTTTCAATATCAGGCCACTGTGATATCCGCATGGCCCACATGCAATTGCAGCACATGACCACCTGGCTTCATGTAAACCCGCAATGCAACCCTATCAAACTCCGTCAAGTGCCGTTAACACTGTCTAATGTGACTACGAGGCATCCTGTGTCTGGTGATTAAACATGCCAACTCCTTGCAATTTGAATCATTTACATATCCATCACTGGTCTGCACATGTACCAGATTACATCTTTAATCGGATAGTTACTTCTGGGTTCTCAACTTTTTTTTTCATAATACCCCTTAAGTGTATATGCCCTTCACTGATGAGAAATTCATCAACATCTAAGTCCTACATTCATGTACAATGCATATTAAATGAATATTTTGTCACTATTAGTTTTGATGTATCATTCTTTGAATGCACTCAATTGAATCATGGACAGTGGTTCCACATGGAAAAAAATGAATATTCCGAAAAGGAAAAATCCTTCTTCGGTTGATACATTCACTTTGTGTTCTGAGAATTTTTCCCTTGAGTGCCTTGTACAGTATGTCTAGTGTGTTTTTGGTGTGAATGTGGCCATAATCATACAAGGAAAAAACCACTGACTTGTAGTGAACATGTAAAACCGCAACATGCAGTGTCATACGTAACTGAAATAAGAAATGCTGGATTGCCTGAGTTGCATGCGTGCATGTTTTTTAATATGGGCAACATGGTTCCCTGAGATGCCTCAGTGTTGCTCACCGCCATCTCTAACACACAACCTCACAAACCATCTTAAAACTACTGAAAGAAATAATTGGCTACACTGCAGCTCCACTGTTTTGTTTGGCACCCCTGCATGTCCTGCATTGTGTGGGGAAAAAAGCTGAAGGCTGAGGAATGTTACATAACACAGCTAGAATGTAAAAACTCTCTCTGGTGTAATTCACTGCGTAAAACCAATGGTCCTAAGTGTGGTGTCTTCTTCATAACACTCCCTGATGTTTGTGTCCGTGACCATGAGATAGGGTGGCTGCTTTTCTTCCTTGCTTTCCTTGTATTCCTACGTTTCCTCCCCAGCCTTGGTTGGTAGGTCAGGCAGCATCACCTTGTTTTAATAGACCCAGGTGCAATTTATCTTGAAATTAGACTCAAGTGCAGAAAATGTTCTATCAGAAGTCTTTGACAATCTCTGAATTACACAGAAATCTGACTTCTTCTGAAGCTGTGAAATTGTTCATCTGTATTTGCTGCATTGGTACTTGTTGATGTGCGTGTGCCCTGCTTAAGGAGTAAAGGGGAGATGACATGCAGAGCTAGTTTTCTGTAGTTTATTTTCTTTGTCTGAATAATAATATTCTCTTCATATAGGAACCCAGTCTCTGGCTGGAAATTTCTACAATAGAGCCATTTAGTTATTTCTAGAAAAATATTTAGAGCCAATGACCTGATGTCATAGTAACACAGGTCACTGTCCGTGGTGCTGAATTCTCTACTTGATGGGCTGGTGCTGAATGAATAGGCCAGGTGTCTGTGTGCTTCCACTGACTGGCACCCAGACATATAATGACTTTTAACAATGAAGGGGGAAAAGTCCAGACAGGAAATTAGTCAACAGTAATTAGTAATCAAATATAGTTCTCATTTATCATTATGTAAATTTCAAAAACCTTTTCTGACTATTAATCTGCACGTTGCAATAATTTAATATTAACTAACTTGCTGTAACGTAAAGTGAAAAACAAGTTTTAAAACTAGCTGTGAAATTTTTGATGCTGTTGACCTGAATGTTGTTGCCAGAGCCTTAGGATACGTCTCTACACATAAGTGAGGGGATGGATGCACTATTCTATGGAGGCTTCTGAAGAGAATTATTATCCCAAATTTAAATTGAGAGAGATGATTAATTCCTTTTTAATGCAGTCTGCCTTAAGAGCCCCTGTTCTGCCGTTGATCTTTTGCATGGATGCTATCATGTATTAGTTTACTCTATGAAATTTAGTTTGAATTTTGATCACATGTCAAACTAAAGCATTTTGGACTGGATTCCTGAGTTCTTTTTAACGCTGTTAAGTTACATTTTTATTTCAGCATAATTACAAGTTCCCGCAGGGAAGAAATAAGTCAGTTACTTAATAAATGACTATAAAGTAGTTGCTGCAGTATATATTCCATAAATTTACTGAACTGGAGTTTTATGCATCCTTACAAAGTAATAACTGTATGTGTTCTTTAAGTATGAAAGAGTTTAGGACATTGTCACCTGCAGTGGACGGCCACGTGTCCCCATAATTATAACTTTAGATTATATTTCTGCATGACTGAGTATTCACTGAGTACCTGGTAGTGTTGGATGATATTTACGTCTCATATTTACCATTTATGTCAGTCTTCAAAGTGTGTGGATTATTAAGGTTGGTCTTGGTTGTTTTCTTCCCTGGAGAAACAGAAGTTTAATGCCATGATGCCACAGCAGCTCGCCGTTCCTGTCAGTACGGTGGAGGTAAGAGTTTGAAACATTCATCAGCCTGTCAGCTACGCATCTCGCCTGGACATGGGACTCAGCTTTTATTCTTCCATAATACCGCTTAAGTACCTCACTCTACTCAATCTCAGTACTGTTTAAGGGTAAATAACTTTTGTCACTGACTGCCAGAGATTATGGCAATTAAATGGAAAATATGAAGCAGACATATGAAATACAGTGGGCTGTTTGCAGTAAGTTGGGCTTAGGGTTAGTAATGGGGCTTTTTCCACTGACTTCTGCTTCTGTGCCCTTTCTTCACACTGCTGTTCAACTGTCCTCTTTATAGGAGGGAGGAGCAGCGCAAATGCAGCCGACAGATATAAAGCCATGTGCTGGCAGCAGACGCTTCGCACCCCTTAATAGCATATCTGTTGCTGGTAAGACTGTCTGTGCTGCCGGTCATCTCAGTAACCAGGTGAAACTCCCCAGGCAAGATCAGGACAATGTTGTGTTGAGTTTCAGTGAGTTTCCTGTGTGTAAAGCCAGTTTTGGGGTCAATGTGGAGCCTGGTCCAGTCATGAGCTGGGGAGACGTGACCAAGGCTGCACTGTTACTCTTGTGTGTCTTTTCATTCAAAACTCTTTTTTTTTTTATTTCCCCATAGTGTCCATCATCTTGAGCAGCACCGGCTGTCATTTAGCACAAAAGATGCCTGTTCAGTTTTCCATCTGAACAAGGGCCCTCTGGACCCAGGTGTGCACTACATGAGCACTTTGTTCCTGACTCCTTATCAGCGTTTACATTTACACTCTCAGCCAGTCTTTAATCTGCAAAGTTACGCTTGGTGAGATTTATACAGACACGAGTAAAGAGGATTTTTTCACTTTTCCCAAATTCCCTCTAAGTCTGTATTTTCACCTCTTGAATGCTGGGATTTGTAGGCCCAGCTCTTCACCATGTATAACAACATCACCCTCAACGCTAGAGAAACCAAGGAGCTGATCCTGGACTTTCGCAAACGGATGACTCCCCAAAGTCCTATCTACATCGCAGAGGATGCTGTAGAGGCTTCAACAGCTTCCAGTTCCTCGGGCACACAGCTTCTGGCGGTCAAAGGCATCGTCTTCAGGTGCTGCCTCAGAAAAGCAAGCAGCACCTTGAGAGACTCTAGCCACCCAGCACTGTCACTTTTCACCTTCCATCCATCCATCTGCACAAGCATTTCCAGATTTAGAGACAAGTTTCCTCCCCATTGCTGTTAACCAGCCAGTGACGCTGACATTTCCTCACACTGCCACTGTTACCTCATTCTGTACTGTTACTGTGTCTGTCTATGCTGGTGCCATTACTTTAATTTTATTTATATAGTATTATCACTGGTTATACTGTTGAGGTGCAACTACAGACAATTTTTCTTTGAATTAATCTAGCGACTATTTTCCCAAGCTGTTGATTCATCAAAACTATTATTTTTCCTCCAGAAAATCAGATTGACCGTTAAAGTTAATATTATTTTAAGAACAACACAAACTACGTCATTGCGGGGTTTTAGATAATGGACACTATACAGATATTTTTTTCGCCCACCATTCAATAAGCAGATAAGTAACTTGTCTAAAATATTTAGATTTGTATTGTGATCCCCAAAAGTTAGTAATCTGTATAAAATCAGTGTATCTTTGTTTTTTAAATTTGATTCTGTAAATCAATGTACACTGAACAAAAATATAAACGCAACACTTTTGTTTTTGCTCCCATTTTTCATGAGATGGACTTAAAGATCTACAATTCATTCCAGATACACAATATTACCATTTCTCTCAAACATTTCTCACAAATCAGTCTAAATGTGTGATAGTGAGCACTTCTGCTTTGCTGAGATAATCCATCCCACCTCACAGGTGTGCCACATCAAGATGCTGATCTGACATCATGGGTAGTGCACAGGTGTACCTTATACTGCCCACAATAAAAGGCCACCCTGGAATGTGCAGTTTTGTCTCACAGCAAAATGCCACAGATGCCACAAGCATTGAGGGAGCGTGCAATTGGCATGCTGACAGCAGGAATGTCAACCAGATCTGTTGCTCGTGCATTGAATGTTCATTTCTCAACCATAAGCCGTCTCCAAAGGCGTTTCAGAGAATATGGCAGTACATCCAACCGGCCTCACAACCGCAGACCACGTGTAACCACACCAGCCCAGGACCTCCACATCCAGCAGGTTCACCTCCAAGATCGTCTGAGACCAGCCACTCAGACAGATAATGCACGGCCCCATGTTGCAAGGATCTGTACACAGTTCTTGGAAGCTGAAAATGTCCCAGTTCTTGCATGGCCAGCATACTCACCGGACATGTCACCCGTTGAGCATGTTTGGGATGTGCTTGACCGGCGTATACGACAGCGTGTACCAGTTCCCACTAATATCCAACAACTTCGCACAGCCATTGAAGAGGAGTGGACCAACATTCCACAGGCCACAATTGACAATCTGATAAACTCTATGCGAAGAAGATGTGTTGCATTGCATGAGGCAAATGGTGGTCACACCAGATACTGACCGGTTCTGAGTCCCCAGACCCCCAATAAAGCAAAAAACTGCACATTCCAGGGTGGCCTTTTATTGTGGGCAGTATAAGGTACACCTGTGCACTACCCATGATGTCAGATCAGCATCTTGATGTGGCACACCTGTGAGGTGGGATGGATTATCTCAGCAAAGCAGAAGTGCTCACTATCACACATTTAGACTGATTTGTGAGAAATGTTTGAGAGAAATGGTAATATTGTGTATCTGGAATGAATTGTAGGTCTTTAAGTCCATCTCATGAAAAATGGGAGCAGAAACAAGAGTGTTGCGTTTATATTTTTGTTCAGTATAGAATAAGCCCAGATTTTAACCTAAAAATTTTCCTCAAATGTTTATTCAGTGGAGATAAGTACAACCTCTAAAGATAGGCCTACACCCATTTTGGCAGTGTCTCCGGATCCCATGACAAATAATGCCTTCAGTACATCCTCCTCAACCCACACTGAAAGCAGAAGTGCTATGGGCTTTGCAAACGGTTTGCCGACATCACTCCTATACGTCCAATGATGACATTCACACCGTCTCCAGGGTGATGTTCCCTGACTCGCAGGGTCACTTGTGGTAAAGATAAAACCGCTTTTCTTGCGCGATTTGGACTCGCTCCATATATTAAAAGGGAGCTTCGTTGTCATGTTTGACGTAAGTATGAACAGGACCATCAAAAGAAAACAACTGGATGTGCATGTCAGGTATTGGGTGAATTATGAGAATGGCTCTCGAGTGCAGTCCTGGTTCTGGGATCACAGTACATGAGCCACTCCACCGCTGAAGACTTACTGGAGAAGTTTAAGGTAAGCCATTCAATAACATTTAAACTCATTAACGAACCCATGATTTTTAAATATCCATGGTTTATCTTTACATGTGTTTAAATGGGAGAACCATATTTATTGGTAAGCATATTTTAAAGATTTTATTGCTGCTTCATGGCTTTTGCTGCAAAAAAAATAGTTCATTGAGGAAATAGAATGTTTAAGTGTTGTGTAGCAACATGTACAGCTGTTGTACAGGCAAAAACTCTGGCTCAGTCCAAAGGAGGTGGATATAGGAATGGCTGTCATCAAGGTGGGACTTCTGTGAATTCACTGGTATCTTTACATACAAATGTATCAAACAATTGTGAAGTAAAAAATATGTGAATAACATGGAGTTTGAGCTGGTTTGATATGTACAGCTGAGGTAGTGTTAACCTTGGGCTGAGTGTGCAGAAAGATTCTGGAAATTTGACAAACCATCTTTTTGTCAGAGACAGTCAGGAGCCAAAGGCAGTGGAAGTGACCTTGGTGTCCTTCAGATTAAAAAAAATTGCCAGATTGTGCTCTCAAAAATGTGCAAAAAGGCCTTGGATAAATGCCCTCTGAAGTACTCGATTGTACATGAGATGACGTGCTTGGACCCAAACAAAATGCACACCAGCCAGATAACTGCCAGCAGAAAAGGAGAAATCTCATGCAGAAGTTTGCGCAGGAGAATCGGTTGGCAGGCAGGATATCTGCTGGTAAATCATAGGATAAGAATAGGATAGTTCAGAATATTATTTTTAAATTATGCTTTTCTTTTTTCACATCTAACTGAATCAGGGACGGATTACAAACCGGGTTAGCGGGGCCGCTGCCCAGGGGCCCTTGGGGTGCAGGGGGCCCGTGGGCCCCAAGCCCAAAACAATTTGCAACGCTTATCAGCAATGTATTTTCGTTTGTCTATTTTAGAGGGCCTACATTCTTTGATCCTCTGCCTACAAGGTCCCCTGACCCTATAGGGAGGGTGTTTGGCTGCCAAGGGCCCTTGACTTGTGGTGGTTGTGGTGGTGGTGCAGGTGGTGGTGGTGGGGGGGGGCCTCGCGAACGTTTTACCCAGGGGCCCACACAACCCATAATCCGTCCCTGAACTGAATAGTGTTAACACGTAGATTTTAGCAGTATTTAGAAGACCGACTCTTGGTGTTTGAAAAGAAGCATCAGCCCAGTTATATTTTCTTTGATGAGCCTAGAGATATCTCAAGATTAAATTAAAATGATTGCACATTTATGGTATCATAGGAAAATTGGGTTATAAATCACTTTCCTATTCTACATGTGATTCTGTGTATTGACATTGTTGATCTGCATCTAATCTACTGTAATTAATGTAATTACAGGTGATGCAATATCCCAGCAGTCTGATAATCACCTGCACAATGAGGCAAAAGGCTTGGATTTTATATCCTTCATTCCTTCAGCACCATCCAAAGTTGATGTCTTTTTACATCAAAAAGTTAGTGGGCCTTATCCTGACCTCTGGATGTTCTGCAAGAACTTGCTGCTGCTGTCCTATGGGCAAGCCGAAGTGGAACGAATAGAGGTGGAGACCTGCAACTTATCAGAGGAAACAGTTGTTGCACAGAGGCTTATATGCGACCATGTCAGAGTGTGTGGGGGAGCAACCAAAGCGCCTCTGACCAAAGGTGAAAGATGAGCGAAAAGCAAAAAAGAAAACTTGAGGAACTCAAGAGGAAGAGAGTCTCACTGGAAAGTGTATGTGAGAGTTTACAAAAGGATGCTGAGCACATGGCAGAGGAAGCAGAGAGTGCTGCTGGAACCAAAAGGGCAACATTACTTACCAAGTCCAATACTCTGAGCCGACGAGCGAAGGAGGAGAAAGAGCAGTTGGTGGTCTTAAATGCAGATACTGAAGAATAGGCTACTGAACTGTGACTCCTAACACATCAAGAGTGAATCGGTGGAAACAAAAATATTTAGGTTCTTTGCATTTTTGGAGTATTTTACTTTCTGTGCCTGTTTGTACATTGTTCACAGCCATAATACTTTATAATTACAAGGTAGTTTTATGTTAGAGCTCTTGCTCCAATAAATATGTGCCTTGTAATTAACTAAATTCTAGGCTATTCAGTTTTTTTTGCCCTCGTGATGGTCGTGGGTTGTGAAAAAAGCCTTCTTCTTAGGGGTACCGCTGGGGCCAGCCGGGCGTATGTCGTGGCTTCAGTGAGTACTTATGTTTGTCATGCTGCCTGTGTACTTTATAGCGGCACAACATATTTCTGCAAATTGCATGCGTCAAATTGTCTGTCTCTCTTAAAAAATATGAAGTGTCACCAAAATTTTAAACGGGGAATCAATCTCAATGAAAAATATTCGTCAAGTAACGTTTCTAAAATAATATAGACATATTAATAATTATATATTAATAAATCGGATGAACGATGCATCCCAAATTGTATCCGCTGCGCACTTCTTAATCAGGGCAATCGCATCGTGGAGGTTTCTGCAGACGCCCAAAAAGACTTACTTAAGAAAACTGTTGCATGATAATTTGTACCATTTTCAAGGGTGGGGGGCGTGCAGTAGATGCCCCCTTTATTTTTGTGCTTCTGCCGTTCAAACCGAGCAGCACTGAGTTTGTCATGGCACCTGACGCCAAATCTACTGCTTAGCTGCTACAGACAGAACTATCTTCAAATCACCACTAGGGGGTGTCAATGCTGCAGCTTCGTTCTATGGTTGATCTTTTTCAAAGACAGTTTTTTTTCTCTCTCTCCACATAATCAACTTAACTGATTAGCGTGCTTTCATAGTAATGGTTTTTAATCCGTGTTAATCTTCTGAACAATGACTAGTAAAGGTTCTATGAGGTTGTCCTACTTACTATGGATTTTAAGTTTTTTATCAAGGTGTTAAAACGTACCACAGTTGCCAGTCCTGTGTTTTATGTCTAGCAATTTGTACAGTTTCTTCAGTATAAACACATGCCATGATCTGTGAGAATCTCCTCCAGAACTCTGCATTTCCTCAAGATCTTTTCGTAATATTGCATCATGGCACTGCTCAGAACAACACAGATGGTGCATAACAACACAAGGGAGTACAAGACAACATGGTGCAGAAACAGTGCGATACAAAGCAGGACAAAACTGGATGATACGTGGTCAGTGGTGGATAAAGTGCAGTAACAGCTGTACAGTGCAGCTGCCGTGGAAATGACTGTTACAGGGGATGCAAAAGCTGCAGGTTTGAATTGTTTGGCGAATGAAGCTGTTCATGAATCTGCTAGTCAGTGTTTGTGGATGGTGGTCAGAGTCCTGGATTATAGACTGAACCTTGTTACTGTGGCAGTTAAAGTACAGCTGGTCAATGGAGGGCAGTTCAGTGCGAATGATGTTCTTAACAGACTTCGCAATGTACTGCCTTCCTGTCATGTGGCTCCACCATACCATAGTACTACTGTAAGAACTAGGGATGTAACGATACATTCAACTCACCATTTGATACGATTCACGATTCTGAGTTCACGATACAATTTTCTCATTTTTTGCAGAATGAGCTGCAGACAAATATATTCAAAAATATTCTTATATTTATCTTTCTGAACTGTTGACACTGTTGTGAACAGTGCAACTGAATTTGAATAAAATACTGTTGAAAAAAATCCCAAATCAAAATAAGTAAATAAAAAAAAATAAATCAAATAAATAAGCTAAGGTTTGCATGTGCAGCTTTTTAGCGTGCTTTGCCCTTTTAATAATCTTCACTCAGCTCACGGTGGTGCCAGTGGACCTGTTTGTGTATGTTATCAGTCTATTACAATGTTTGCATGCAGTTTATGTCTTGTCTGTGCTTTTCTCGCTGTTTCCTCCTCGTTTGTGATTACCGGAAAGCTAATATGCTGCCACACCGCCAATTGAAGATCGGGCGGTGCGTCCATCCATCCATTTTCTGAAACCACTTAATCCCAACTGGGATCGCGGGGGAGACCGGAGCCTATCCCGGGAACAAGGGGCGCAGACAGGAACCAAGCCCAGGCAGTCACCTACACACCGCAGGTCGCACACACTCACACAACTACAGGGCCAATTTAGACTCACCAGTCAACCTATCCTGCATGCTTTTGGACCGTGGGAGGAACCTGGAGTCCCCGGCGAAAACGGGGAGAGCATGCGAACTCCACACAGAAAGGGCCCTGGACCGAAGCCAGCACTAACCACTGTGCCGTCCTCAGTTTCAAATTCATTCATCATCTCGCGTTCGCTCAAAACCAAAAACTGACGTACGATGTCGACGTGATACGCAGTGACATCTGACGTCAAACTCACATTGTGAAATCAAATGTAATATTACACCAGTTTTTCTGTTAAAGTACTGTGAAGTACTCCTACAATAGTGATTCATTTTCCACATCAGCCGGTTTAAATCTTCATGCATTTGCACCGATTTTTAACTGATTTGTGATTCATCATTACATGCCAGGGCCAGCAGCTCTGCATGGCTCGACCCTCATAAACATTCTCCACACATGCTGTTCAGGCAGTGGCCACAGAAATTCCCCCAGTGAACTTTATGCTTTCTGTCGGAGAGTATGCTGTGTTCTGGCCTTAAACCCTGCATACTACTTTGCAGACTTTGATCCTCTTAACAACAATTGGCATTTCTGGTGGCTGAATATCCATCCATCCGTCATCCAACTGCATGCTTAAAAGCTGTGAATAATAGTAATAATTCTTAAAATTGCAACTATCTAGAATTTCAGCCTAGTTACTCAGCTAAATTACTATTTAAACCTAGAATAATTTCTATAAGGGGCGGCATGGTGGTGCAGTGGTTAGCACTGTCGCCTCACACCTCTGGGACCCGGGTTCGTGTCTCCGCCTGGGTCACATGTGTGTGGAGTTTGCATGTTCTCCCCATGTCGTTGTGGGGTTTCCTCTGGGTACTCCGGTTTCCCCCCACAGTCCAAAAACATGCTGGGGCTAATTGGAGTTGCTGAATTGCCCGTAGGTGTGTGTGTGTGAGTGGATGGTGTGTGAGTGTGCCCTGCGATGGGCTGGCCCCCCATCCTGGGTTGTTCCCTGCCTCGTGCCCATTGATTCTGGGATAGGCTCCGGACCCCCCGCGACCCAATAGGATAAGCGGTTTGGAAAATGGATGGATGGATAATTTCTATATGTGTGATCGAATCAAAAAATATTTTGTTTTACATATAAATCTTCACAAGGTGTATTACACATGGTATTCCCCAGACACCGCCACCCCAACAGATGCTTTGTTTGTTAAGACAATAGCTCAGAAAGTGGTTGATCGATCTTTTGCAGCTTTTACCAAGGTTTGTACAAGCCAAAATTAAATTTTGAAACGGATCCCTGCCACACCCTGCCCTCCTGAACCTCCCGTTTCCTCCCTAGTGTGGTATAACGTGCCATGCCTGTTCCGCGTTTGTTTTACCTCTCCTTCCTGCCCTTGTGTTACTCATTTCAGGTGCCTCTAGTTTGCTCCCTGCTTAGCCTTGTATAAATGTGCTTCTCAGTCCTGCCTTTAATGTTGCTGCTGCTGTTTGCCTGTGTGTTCTTCCCTGCTTATGATTCCCCCGTGATCCAGTTGTGATCCAGTTGTCTTCATATCATGTATTCAACTCTACTGCCTCAGTCCAGTATTATCTCTGACCATCATCTTATTGCGTTCAATATTTCCCTTGCTCAAAATATTAGCCCCCCGACTCGCTTCTATATGCCAAACGTACAATCACGTCAAATACAGCAAGTAACTTTATCGATAACCTCCCTGAGCTATCGTTTTCAACCAAACTAATGTCGAATTCTGCTGAACTTGATAGCATTACGGATTATTTAGCATCTATGCTTAATTCCACTAGAGAAAATTGCTCAGTTAAAAATAAAAAAGGTTGTACGAGGTTTACTTTGGGCCTCCGCCGATGCCACCCATTGTCTTACCATGTGAGCGTCTCAGGGACTATGCCCGGTGCCTAGGAACATAGTGTGTACGCCCCTCAGAGGGTAGACCGGTACCTGTCATCAGCGTGTGCGAACTCCAGAGGTGTAGTTTTGGTATCCACCTAACTTAACTTGGGCAGTCAAGTTTGGGACCCGGATAAATAAATGGGATTTAACCCAGAGGCTGCAAGATAGTATTTACCACCATAGTCCTAATAAGGATAGAAGTCCAATCTGGAAAGTTTATGAAGAAGTTAGCAAATCAGACAGTCATAAAGTAATCGAAACAACATTTATTAAAAATACTACAATATACAATTATTGACATGTGGACACATACTTGTAAATACATTTGGACAAATACAATATTAAACAATCACATTCCTCAGCTGAGAGTGAACAAAGTTCTGTGGAAAGTATCTGACTACAGATAGACTTTCACCCAGTTCTCTGCGGGAGCTCTGATTACAGAGTGACTCCCCGACTACTTCTGAAGCCCTTCCTTAAGTATCCAGACCAGGTGATGGCATGTTTCTGAAGACTGACTAATTTCGGTCAATGGTTAATTTTAGGGGCATTGCTGACCTTGGTTCTCAAGTCCCCAGCCAATCAGATCACTTTAGGGGGTGGTTGTAATTCCCTTGTTCTACCATGAGAGAATCTCTCTCAGTTTGGTGGGTTGAGCCGAAGTTTCTGTATTTCTCTTAGGAAAAGCTATACTGCCTTAAATCTGAGAGTATAATACTCCTCGTCTCATGCCTATTCAAACGAGACCAAACATGCGTGTATTTGTCCCTAACATCTATGTGTGCTGAGTTATCCTGTTTATAGTGGAAAAGGTGTCTGTGTCTGGAGGCTGACAGCTGTTGTTGCTGTGGATTGATTGTGGAACTCTGGTCACTCCGGGGGTGAAAGGTCTTGCTTTTTCTGTGCTGCTCCAGTTATTCCTATCCAGTCTCTCAGGAGCCGGCAGGCCTTTGCCTTCCTTAAAAGGGGTGGTTTGACGAGTTGAGTCCAGTCTTGCCTGGGCCAGCGGAGCTCTGAAATAGACTGATGCAGGCTGATCAGAGTTGGGGCCTGCAGGACCTATAAGTTTTATGTCCTTACAGAATGTAAGTGGCATCATACTAAACTAGTGGTGTTCGAACTAGCATGGAAAGAGGCTATGGGTAGCTACAAAAAGGCTCTTAGTGCCGCCAAATCATCTAGTATCTATCAGAACTAATTGAAATAAACAAAAATAATCCTAGATTCCTATTTACTATGGTGTCCAAGCTGACTAATAACCAGACCACTGGTTATTTTCCAGTGACGACTTTATGAAACTTTTTGACCAAAAATATGCTCAATTAAACAGAACATTTTGAATATTGAATATTGGTTAACCAGTCAGAACTGATGTACTTAATTTTATCTTCAAATTCATCTACTTGTATGCTAGACCCTGTTCCATCAAAATTATTCAGCGATGCTCCCAGCATTGATTGAACCGCTACTAGCAATAGTTAAACTAAAACATATAATCATATTACCCCAATTTTATCTTCACTGCACTGGCTGCCAGTTAGATTTCGTGTTGACTACAAAACACTGCTCTTAACCTATAAAGCTGTAAATGGTCTTGCACCGCAGTATGTGAGTGACCTCATTTGCGTTCCGAATCATACACTTAGATGACGAGATGGAGGTATTCTATCCGTACCCAGAATAAAGAACATTACCTTTGGGGGAAGAGCATTTGCTCATAAAGCACCACAGCTATGGAATAAACTTCCTATTAGTGTTCGGAACTCAGACACAATCTCTGCTTTTAAGTCAAGGCTTAAGATGTACCTCTTTCGCCAGTCTTTTGGATAGTTAAATCTTCTTTTCTAAGGTGAATGGGAAATCTGGAGGTTCATAGTTATTTGAGATTGAAGGGGAAAGGGGGGATTGGTGCTGTCGTCCTGCCACTCTCGCCGATCACTTAAGCTGTGGATGGGAGGTGGCTTGACGCCAAAACCTCTGTAAACCCTCATGCCTGTGCTTCCTTCCAGGTCACTCTTTTAGGCAGGCTGTCATAGTTGCTTTAGTCCTGCCGGTTAGGTGTAGGGCAATAACTCTTCTCCATCTTCTCTTTTTCGAGCTGATACCGAGCCGACTACACCGTGTGAACCCGCACCTGGACTCCTGGATATAACTACATGAAACCAACTGGGACTTTATAACTATATGAACTCTAATGAATGTCAATGTAAATGCAGTTTCATGCTCCTTGGTCGCCCAGAGGAGGATGGGGTCCCCTTCTGAGTCTAGGTTCCACTCAAGGTTTCTTCCTGCTAGAGGGAGTTTCCTTGCCACTGTCGCCTCAGGCTTGCTTGGTGGGGTTCTGGCCGGTTAAATGTAAAGTGCTTTGTGACAATGCATGTCGTTAAAAGCGCTATATAAATAAAATTGAATTGAATTGAAGTGCTTCCTCAGATTCATTTTTAAATGTTCTCCAGCTAATTTCCACTATGGCCACGAGTTCTAGTATTTTAAATTAATATTGAAATGGTCATTTGGCTGAACAGCATCCCGACCTGTTAGAATCTTATATACCTGGATCATGTCCCCCCATAGTCTCCTTTGCTTGAGGCTAAACAGATTCAGCTCAGCGAACCTCTCCTCATAAGACATTCCTCTAAGTGCAGGAATCATTCTAGTCATCCTACGTTGCACCTTTTCCAAGGCAGCAATGTCCTTCTGAAGGTATGGTGACCAAACCTGCACACAGTATTCTAGGTGGGATCTTACCAAGGAATTATATAATCGTAGCATCACTTCTCTTGACTTACATCTCTAGGTGTGTGGAGTTTAATCCAACATCCTTTTGCCTTTTTTTAATGCTTCCCCACACTGGCAAGAGTGGGACATGGAAGTATCAACATACACACCGAGATCTTTCTCGTAATCAGCTACCTTTATTTCAGTGGAACCCATAAAATATCTGTACTTTACTATATTTACTATATTTCTGCTCCCTGCATGGATTACCTTATATTTATCTATGTTAAATTTCATCTGCCACGTATGAGCCCAGTCGCTAATTAAATCCAGATCCTGTTGTAGCCTCTCTGGACATGAGACATGATCTAACATCAATCAGAAGATACCACACCAGCAGATAATGATTTCTGGAATAGTAAAGTTAAAGGTTGGCTAATAATACCCCTCATCTCTTTTAAAACTATAGATAAGATGCCATCAGGGCCTTGCGATTTATTTATTTTGAGCTTAGCTAGGCTTTGTACCACATCAGCCTCAGTTATACATATATTGGTCATAGACATCGTTGTATTTGTACTAAATGGTGGTAAGCTATTCTACTGTGAACAGCCATTGTAAAATAATCATTAAACTCATTTATATCAATTTCATTTTCAATTATAAGGCCCTTACTATCCTGCAAATGAGTGATTTTCAGCTTTTAGAGCTCTTTCGGAGTTAAAATATTGGAAGAAACTTTTAACGTCATCCTTATAACTGTTATTAACTAAACCTGTAGACTTAGATACTCCTGCTTTATTTTGAAATCATTAGTTAATTTCCATTTGTGGAAGAAAGCCCTTTTGCTCCTGACTTTATTCTTAATTTTCGTAGTAAACCACCTGTGACATCGCGTGCTGGACGAACAGGCAGGAAGCGAGGAATCAAGGATCCGGGAAACGGAGAGTCGGGAATGAGGGTTTATTGATGAAAACAGGTACCAACAGCGAGAGATTTCAATGACAGGACTGGGGAAACAGACTTGAATGTGGACTAAATACACAGGACTACTCAAACTGACAGAAAACAGCTGGTTACAATCGGGGCAGCACACATGGTTAATGAGGGGGCGTGGCACACACGAGGATCGTACAAGCAGGTCATGACACCAGCTTGGTTGCAGTTTCCTAGATTTAGTTTTTCTGGAAACGGGTATGAAGTTCTTTTGCACTTGCAACAATGTGCTTTTAAAAAATTCCCATGCCTCTTCCACAGTATTGCTATTTAACTCCATCTGATTTACAGTTTCTAGTTTCAGTCTCATACCATTGAATTACCCTTCCTAACATTGTATACTTTTGTTTTGGACTTGGTTGAAGACTCAGGCAGCAGGAGTTGCCCCAACGTTGGTATGTCCTTATCCATAAGGGGGAGTAAACGTTCTGGTTTCCCGACCTTATAGATGAAGGAGTTGGGGGATGTTGCCAGTGACCTGCCGGATTCCAGGCAGAACAGGCCTCGCTATGCCACAGCCCTTCAGAGACTGGGCCTTCCGTGCAGAACCTCTGCATCCAAATTAGACCAGTTGTTTAACAAAACCCTAAAATGGGGTTATTTTTGACATGGAACGGGACTTTGATTCAACAACCCATTACTTAGTTGCGGCAAGTACCCAATATCAAGTATAGCTGCAAAGAATCTGCCAGAGATTTTCAGAGAAGTTCCCCAGATGCATGGACTGGACTAAGGTGCGTCAGATTAAACAGGAGCCTGGTAAATTCTGTGAGCCCCACGCCAAGTGACTGATGGAAACATACTCCAGCTACAGTGAGATGGACCCTCCAGCGGACCGAGAGTGGGATTCCCTCTGGGAGCGACAACTCGTGCAGTTGCTGGTGGATGAGCTGCAAACAGACATCAAGAAGGACTTCCAACCTCACAATCATTTACCAAACCACTTCAGGTAACTTGTAAAGATGTAGGTATTGGAGTATTCACACATTCATTTGCAGTGTCCACCTCCTGTCCGGTAAATTTGGCAGGACAAAATTTGAATAACCTATAGGCCAGACTCATGAATGCGGCTGAACGAGTAAAGGTAGAACAGGTGGCCAATCCTGTTATACAGTCCTAGTAGATTGAGAACCACCTGATTGCAACTGTAGTTGGAATCAAGGGCTGAGCAGCATGGTGGCCTGGGGGACAATTATGAAAACACAGACCCACTGATATCCTTAAAACCCACAATCAAAAGAGGAGTCAGGATGGCCAGTGACATGTGCTGGCTAAATGGGGACAACAAAGAGAGAACAGAACAAGGCAGGGAGGGATTCTGACACAGGTGCCATGCTACTTTGTTTAAATATGCTGTAATGTTTTAGTGCAAGCCTTAGACAATGGAATCTCTGAATGACGCCGCAGTCTGGCTCTTTCTGAAGGTCCTATACTGTAACCGTCCTGAGAAGTTGTTTGCATGCACTTGCTGCCTTGACACTTGTTGATGTGCGTGTGCCCTGCTCGAGCAGTAAAGGGGAGATCACATGCAGAGCTGATTTTCTGTAGTTCCTTAGAATAAAAATAGAATATTCTCTTCAAATAGGAACACATGCTGCGTTTGATTATTTCACTCCAACTCGGACAAAAACGTCACGAAAAACATCACTTCCCATTAGAAACGCCTCTTTTATGACGTTAATGTCTGACAGAATCTTCTTGTCCGAGTTGCCCCTGTGACGTAATTTCAACATGGCGGCTTACACACTCAACATTAATTCTATTTTACAAATCCTTAAAAATGTTTATTTTGTTAAATTTATTATTATCCCATCCATCCATTTTCCAAACTGCTTATCCTACTGGGTCACGGGGGGTCCGGAGCCTATCCCGGAAGCAATGGGCACGAGGCTGGGAACAACCCAGGATGGGGGGCCAGCCCATCGCAGGGCACACTCACACACACCATGCACTCTCACATGCATTCCTACGGGCAATTTAGCAAGTCCAATTAGCCTCAGCATGTTTTTGGACTGTGGGGGGGAACCGGAGTACCCGGAGGAAACCCCACGACGACATGGGGAGAACATGCAAACTCCACACACATGTGACCCAGGCGGAGATTTGAACCTGGGTCCCAGAGGTGTGAGGCAACAGTGCTAACCAGTGCACGACCATACCGCCCATTTATTATTATTATTATTTATAATTATTAGTAATTATTAATGTAATTGCACGTGTTCGATTTAGAGAATACCATATTGTGACCGTAAACAGTATCCTAACATGCAATATCAGATTTTTACCAGACTTGTTAGTGTTTTTGGTTTGTTTGTAGTTTGTTTGCCTCTCGAAAAAAGAATATCGCTATGAATGTACTAAAATACTTTATAAAGCTTTTAATGTGGTTTGACTAGTTCCTGTTTCTTGTTTATTTGTCTGAAATAATAATCTTACTCCATAACTGCTAAAATATAAAGCAACAACACAGCAGCGTATTCATGGAGGCAGCCATGTTTGTTCCGAGTTGTGCTAGCTTGAACGGGAGATTGTTGGATGTGATGTCACCCAATTTGGAATTTCCAAGTTCCGAGAGAAAAACGAACGCACCACAAGACTCTGGCTGGAAATTTCTACAATAGAGCCATTTAGTTATTTCTAGAAAAATATTTAGAGCCAATGACCTGATGTCATTGTAACACAGGTCACTGTCCGTGGTGCTGAATTCTCTACTTGATGGGCTGGTGCTGAATGAATATGACAGCTGGCCAACATGTCTGTGTGCTTCCACTGACTGGCACCCAGACATATAATGACTTTTAACAATGAGGAGGGAAACGTCCAGACAGGAAATTAGTCAACAGTAATTAGTAATCACATATAGTTCTCATTTATCATGATGTAAAATTCAAAAACCTTTTTTTTATTATTAAGGGATAAATGTAATTGAGTTTTAATGTATCCTTTCCGCTCTTAAAATCGCAAATTATTTCTGACTATTAATCTGCACATTTTAATAATTTCATTAATATTACCTAATTGGTTTGTCTTTTTTATTAAATTTTAAAACTAGCTGTACAATTGTTGATGTTGTTGCTGTTCTGAATGTCATTGGCCTGTTGCCTTACGTCTGTCTAAACATGAGTGAGGGGATGGATGCACTATTCTATGGGGGCCTCTGTAGAGAATAAATGATCCTAATTTTATATTGAGAGAGATGGTTAATTCCTTTTTAATCCATACTGCGTTCAGAGCCCCTGTTCTGCCGTTGATCACTGCTGCATATCATCCCCAAACCAATGGCCTGGATGAGAAAACGAATGATGACATAAAATGGTAAGTCTGTTTTTGAGGTTGTTTTAGAACTGTGTGAGACAGGCTCTATTCTTTTAACATTACATCAGGAATTACTGATATTATTGACAATCAATCCCTTAATATACAGTATCTCACAAAAGTGAGTACACCCCACACATTTTTGTAAATATTTTATTATATCTTTTCAAGGGACAACGTTAAAGATATGAAACTCTGATAGAATGTAAAGTAATCAGTGTACAGCTTGTATAATGGTGTAAATTTGATGTCCCCTCAAAATAACTCAACACACAGCCATTAATGTCTGAACTGCTGGCAACAAAAGTGAGATTAAAAATGATTTGTGGCAAGATCGGATCATGTGTGTTGAAGAGTTTCTTATGACTGACAAGTAGTTATTTAAAAACATATCTTGAAACAGCAAATTACATTGTTCTTAATGCTTTTAGAAAATGACTCTTTATAATGATCTGTGAATAATAATAATTTGCTATGAATGTTTTTCCACTTCAGCTTTCCACAATTATTCTTCCCGATGAGAAAAGCTACGGCACGTTTTTTGATGAAAAAAATAAAGTAGTTGAGACAATAAGCAACAACAGCTGAAAACATCTCCTAGTCACAGGAAAAACAGAAGCAGGCATGTGGTAAACGAATACAAAAGAGGTACCAAAACACAGTTTATCATGTTGGAGATGAGGCGCTTCTGTTCAACATGAGGAAGCGGGGACGGAAAGGAGGAAGAACGGAACCGGATTTTACCGGACCTTATGTCATCCAGGCAATATGTGGCAAGCTGGTTACACTGTCTAATTCTGAAGGGGCAACTTTAAAGAACAAATACAATGTAAACCACATACAGAAGGAGCCAAACTGATGTCCCAAGTCAGGAATCACACAAGGTGCCAGAAGAGTATAAGACCAGTAAACCTCCCTCTAGCGCAGAGCTTCTGACAATCGAGAAGGATGCTGACAGTTGAAAAAAAACTCATGTCTGTGTGTTATGAAAGAATATCAATAAATGTTTCCGAAAGGGGATGACTCATTTGGTAATTATTTACGGCTTATGTTATGGCTGCCAATTTACAGTCTTTACTGAAGTCTGACTTCTTTTGAGTCACCTTTAATATAGATTGGACACTCTCTATGCAATGTGCAATACTTACATAGATGGTAAATGTTTACCTGCTTGCACAGATGGATGATTAGGTAATTAGTGTAAGTGTGTGTGTGTGTTCAATCGCATGTATGTCCAAGGTCCATAGTAAATAATATACACTGATCAAGAGATGCCCGAAAGTGGATAAAAGAGGACATTAGTGGGTGTATCACTTAGTGTAACGCGTGCAGGAAAATGAGCAGGACTGCAAGCCATATAATGACCCTTGTCTAGCTCTTAATACAGTATGCATACAGTGATGTATCTACAATGGACAGCTACTATGAGCAGATAGCACAGTACAGGTGCTTATAAGATCTGTATGCTATTTCCATCCATCCATCCATTGTCCAAACCGCTTATCCTACTGGGTCGTGGGGGGTCTGGAGCCTATCCCGGAAGCAATGGGCACGAGGCAGGGAACAACCCAGGATGGGGAGCCAGCCCATCACAGGGCACACTCACACACTATTCACTCATACATGCATACCTACGGGCAATTTAGTAACTCCAGTTAGCCTCAGCATATTCTCAGCATATTCTTGGACTGCGGGAGGAAACCCCACGACGACATGGGGAGAACATGCAAACTCCACACCCATGTGACCCAGGCAGAGACTCGAACCCGGGTCCCAGAGGTGTGAGGCAACAGTGCTAACCACTGCACCACCATGCCGCCCCCTGTATGCTATTTCATTCTATAAAAAGAAACTTACTGTACTGTACAATAAAGTATTTCACCACTGCTTCTTCCTCAGCTCCCACTGTTTGCTAGCACATGCATCTTTTGATTTCTTAGTGCAATCTGTGCTTTATTTTTTTTTTGTGAAATGTAAGTGCAGTATCTGTTTATTAAGTGCTGTGGTTTAATATGTACATTATTATTTCAGTACTGTGTATACTGTCCTTAATGTCTTGCCTCTCTCGTATAACTTGAGATACGCCCAAATTGACTTGCAACAAGTGGTCCTGGTTCCAAATGCGGAAGGCGATGGATACCTGTATTTTATATGCTGTAGTGTGCTGGGTGTCAGACATTGCAATGCACCTTGCTTTGATCTTGACCTGTTAGATCAGAGGGAGGTAATCTTATCCAGAAAGGGCCACTGTGTATGATGGTTTTCACTGCAACTCTCTTAACAGCGAACCTAACAGTTATCCCAATACCTTGATCTTGCTAGCATATTTAAATGTGTACCTATTCAGGAATAGAGTGGTGAAGGCATTCAGAGGAGGACTGATGATTATCAGAGGGAACAAAGGGGCTGGGTACTTGTCAGTATCCAGTAGAACCACCAGACTCCTACACTGAATGGTTCTGGATGTGGCACAGACGTTAATCCCTCTGTATTAGGGGATCCGTCTCCAGTTTGTACTCTTCTAGTTAATAGGTAGATTATCAGGCAGTTTTTCACCCTAGTCCAGTACTCATTGACAGCCTAATACACCGTGTTTCAGTTTGTCTTGATAGTCAATACATGTCACAGGATGTACATTACTCTGATGGGCAGGCCCTCTTACATATGATGGAAATTGCAATACCTACTTTTGGCCACGAGATGGCAGCAAGAAAATAGAAAAATTATTTTCCCACGGTCTACTAGCAGCTTTTAGATGTTAATTCTTCATAAAAATAATTTGACTTGATCCAATGTATTTTTAATACAAACAATTACCACACAAAGCTGCTAGTTTCCTCCGGTTTCCCCCCACAGTCCAAAAACATGCTGAGGCTAATTGGAGTAGCTAAATTGCCCGTAGGTGTGCATGTGTGAGTGAATGGTGTGTGAGTGTGAGCTGTGATGGGCTGGCCCCCCATCCTGGGTTCTTCCCTGCCTCGTGCCCATTGATTCCGGGATAGACTCCGGACCCCCTGTGACCCAGTAGGATAAGCGGTTTGGACAATGGATGGATGGAAATAGCATACAGATTAAGCACCTGTACTGTGCTATCTGCTTATAGTAGCTGTCCATTGTAGATACATCACTGTATGCATACTGTATTAAGAGCTAGATAAGGACAGTGGGTCATTATATGGCTTGCAGTCCTGCTCATTTTCCTGCACCCGTTACACTAAGTGATACACCCACTAATGTCCTCTTTCATCCACTTTCAGGCATCTCTTGATCAGTGTATATTACTTACTATGGACCTTGGACATACATGCGATTGGACACACACACACACACACACTTACACTAATTACCTAATCAACCATCTGTGCAAGCAAGTAAACATGTACCATCTATATAAGTATTGTACATAGCATAGAGAGTGTCCAATCTATATTAAAGGTGACTCGAAAGAAGTCAGACTTTAGTAAAGACTGTAAATTTCTCAGCCATAACATAAGCCGTAAATAATTACCAAATGAGTCATCCCCTTTCGGAAACATTTATTGATATTCTTTCATAACACACAGACATGAGTTTTTTTTCAACTGTCAGCATCCGATCCAAACGGGATTCCCATTTCCTTTCTGTGGGATCCAACAGAACACGGGCTGACCATCAGTCAACATGTCTTCAACCGTGCAGGACAGGACCCAGTCCAGGCCAAACCTCACGGTGCTGGTGTTAATAAAAAAAATGTAAGGAACATGCAGCTGCAGCTCACACACAAACACAGTCCACAGCATCCAGAAAAAGGTCAGGCCTTTTTCTTCTTTAGCTGACTCCGCCCAGACCTCGCCCCCTTTCTGGGCGCCTCGCACTATGCCTTTGAACTGGCCCTGCAGCTTGGCCCGTTTCCTGTTTCCCAATGCAAGTCATAAGATTCACCCGTAAATGATATTTTGAATCGGAACGATATTTATTACTATTGTTTAGATTAAATATATAACGGTTTAATGATTGAATATAACTTGATATTGTTGTTTGTGTTGTTTAGTTTGAGGTTCTAGTTTCTGTCTTTATCCGCTTTCGTTTCAGTAGGCAGCTGGTTCATCCCAGGCTCAGGGTCTCTCTGCTCTTCATCAAACCCACACCCCCAGTTTGGGAGCACCCTCTCCCTCTCCTCCCCCCACGGCTGTGACTGTTACTCCTCCTTGAGGAGTAACTGCTCCGCCCCCTATCCCAGCCCCTATACCCACAGGAGTGCATCACCCAGTGAGCCGCCGCCCTGCCTGTCCCCTCACACAAGCACACACTGAAATCATGGTCCTAAGCTCTCTGTGTGGGTCACCACGATAGTACAGCACACCGACGATTACCCTCTGACTGAATCAGAATCAGCTTTATTTGGCCAAGTATGTTCACACATATTGGGAATAGTTAGACATTTAATCAAAATAATTAAGACAAGACATAAACATACAGTTCTGTTGATATGCGACGCATATAACCTCTGCATTCACAGCACTGCTTCAGTTATCGAAGAGCAAATTTCCAAAACTCACTCAGTCCGATAACCTAAAGTAATAAGTCATAATCCTCTTCATACGTTGCAGTAATGGGAATGAAATCTCACTCAGTGTTTATGTAATGGAGCAATGGAATTTCGTGAAATTTCCAAAAGTCCACAGAAATATTTAGAAAAACATTCCTGCAGACTGAGTTTTTGATATTTGCTTTTCAATTAACACAATTTTCTTCAGTCTGAGGTTTAACAGAATTCAGCCATATGCTGTTCAAAAAAAACTACACAGAACAAAAACAGAATGGACTTTACATCTGTCTGAAAGGAAAGTTGACACAGGCTGCAGCAGTGAACAAATCAATCAATGTATTAAAGTTAGGCA